>NC_141687.1:797138575-797353575 GCF_964263255.1 Lissotriton vulgaris
AAATGGAGCGTCAGAGCCAGGAGCAACTAGGAGAGCAGCACCAAGCAAGGAAAAGGCAGGCAGATGGAGACAGCAACCACCAGCCAGCCCACACAAAGCCGATCCCAGCACAAAGAAGACCCAGGACAAACTCCGGACGCTGGAAAAGGAAGCAGCAACAGGCACAAACCCCGGGAACCAGGAGGAAGAGGACACCATACCACACCTCAGAACCAGCACCCTGAGAAGCACTGGGAAGGCACAAAAGAGAGGGCATACTCCGGCAGGACCAAAGCCAAGGAGAGGGCAAGCACCAGCTAGGGAGCAGGTGAAGAACAACTGCCCATACCAGAACACGGGCGAGCAGCACGGCGGCCACGCAGGCCCAGGAGAACCAAGGCCCCAACCGCAACACCCAGGGAAGCGAGCCACCGGCAAGAGCAGGAAACCCCAGGAAGACACCAGAGCGCCAAAAGGGAGGCAGAAACACAGCACCACCCAAGACAACAGCCGAACACTCAGGAACACCCTCCAGGACAGGCAAAACAAGAAAGAACAGCCAGAGAGGCAGGAGTGGCAGGGCCGGCACCAGGACGCACCACCCAGCAAAAGGGGAGACATGCAGCCAGGAAACAAGGGCCAGGCAAAAGACACCACCAGGCACCCAGCACCAACAAAGAGAACCAGGCAGGGAAATAAGCAAGACAGGGTGACCACGAGGAACCCAGCCAACGCCCCATCACGGCAACTCGGAAAGGAAAACAGAGCCACAGCAGCGATGCCCGCAACACCAAGGCAAGACCCCAGCAACAGAAAAGGGGACAGGTGCCAGAAAAGCCCAAAAAGACGGCAGTCCATACAGAAACCACCAAGGCCAAAACGAAGAGTGAGGACCACCTGAGAGGCAGCCGCCCCCAGGAGGAGAGACAAGGCATGGACAGCACAGCAGAGCAACACGTCCAGAAACCCAAAAGGTCGGGGACGGAACCCGCAGCGAACAAGACAGTAGGCAGGAGACGCCAGTCAGTGGCATGCCACCAAGTGAGGTACCCCCAGGGCCACCTGGACAAAATCGCAGCCAGCAAAGCAGAAGAACAGACGGCGCCGAAACCCGGGATCGAACCTGGGACAATGAGAACTCCAGACATATTCCCAACTGAGCAATAGCGGCCCGCATTGCTGGAACCCCCGAACAGGCACAGGCAGAGGGAGCACACAACAGCAGAGACACAGCCCCGCAACACCAGGCACATAATCGCAAGCCACACACGTGACAGAGCGTGTATGCAAATCCACTGACTGAAATCTTACCACCTGGGGATGCTGTGTACCTAAGCATAGGCAGGATTCGAACTCCGGCCTGTGAGGGCTGCAGCACCAAAGGTACAAGACTAACCAATGATCTATAGCTCCATTTGGTGAACACTCCCGCATGTTCACAAAAAGACAGAGAGACAGGCATCCGTCCCTCAATGCGCCATCACATACAGCTCCGTGGCCACCAGGTGCGGAATCCCAGAGTTGCAGCAAGAACCACGCATGCCGCAGCACAGCCTGGCTGCAGCAAGCAGAGAACACATGCCGCCACCACCTGCTGCATGAAATGCCGAAGGCAAAGCAACAAGCCAATATGGAGGCAACAGCATCACTGTCCAACACAAATATGCGTGAAGAGAGTTTAGTAAGTAAAAAAACGCCAAGCGGGACTCACCCAGGGCGGGGGCCAACACCAGTGCCAAGGCCCCCCCAATCAACCGCCAACAGGAATCCTGGAGAGGAACCTTCGCAAGCGAGGCACGTCCCGCCCGGCCAAGCTCGGGAAGACGCACCCGCGAACCGGAAGGCAACAGGAACACGCGCCCCAGCCGCAAAGGGGCGTGCGGCCAAGCAGGATCAAGGCAAGAACAGGGACTGACTCCCAGCAAGCCTGGCAGGCTGGGAGACAGTCCAGGAAACCCCACGTCCGCAAAGCCAGGCAGCCAGGCGGGGGGTGAAGAGAAGCACCGCCACTCCAGTCCAGCAGGAGCAGCACCAGCACATTCCAATTCCATTCTGTTGACAGACAGAAAAAAAGAACAGGCAGAATGCTGGGTAAGTACTGCTTATGTACTCCCGGTGGGAGGAGCAGTATTAGGGTCCCAGCATTCCGCTTGTCTTTTTTTCTGTCGGGAGATGCATATCTCCACATTGTTATTGAATGGGACGAGGACATAAGGGACCTGGGGGTAATAGCACTCCTACTGCATCACAGGTTCATACAATAAAGAAATCTTTACTCCCACAAAAATCATAGCGCAATATTGAACTCAGCAGGAGGACTGAAGAGCACAGAAAAACCATGTCAAAGGAAAAAGATATCATTAGATCTGGTATGTCTGAATTAACTAAAAGAGTGAAGGACGTGTGCCAAGTTTTTGATGCTGTTTCAGATGCAAAAAAAGGCAAATGCACTCTAAAAGCCACCCACGTGCTGCAGGCCGCTCTGTGGAAAGTAGGGTGACCAACTGGCATTGGTGCAAATTCAGGACGGTGAGTGTAAAAATTCAGGACAAAGGGTCAAAATTCAGGACACAAATTCAGGACAGGAGGTCAAAATTCAGGACAAAACTTCAGGACAATAGGTACGTTTTACAAACACATCAGAGGTCGCGCAATAGTATATAAGTAAGCCCAGCCATTTCCAAACATATTCAACCGTTTGCAAACCTATCCATCATGTATCCTTCCATCTATCATTTCACTCATCCATCCCTTGATCCATCCCCTCATCCATCCTTTCACTCATCTCTATTATCCATCCATCCATCCATCCATCCATCCATCCACCATTTCACCCTATCCATCTGTACACTTATCCATCCACTCTTTATCCCATCCATCCATTCACTCATCCATTCAGCCATTTACCCTTTCACCAATCCAGCCATCCTTTCACTTACTAATCCTTCCACCCATCCACAATTTTAGTCATCCATCCATCCTCCCTTTCTCTCTCCATCGACCCTTTCACTTAGCCATCCTTCCTTCCATCCATCCACTCACCCACCCACCCATCCATCCATCCATCCATCTACTCATCCACTCATGAATCCATCCATTGATCCTATCACTCATCCATCTATCATTTCACTCCTTCACACATCTATTCATCCTTTTGTCCATCTACCCTCCCTTTCACTCACTCATCCATCCTTACATCCACCCTTTCACTCATACGTCCATTCATTCACCCTTGCACTTATCAATCCACCAATCCATCCATCATTTCACTCATCCACCTACCCACCCATCATCCACCCAACCATCCACCCACCCACCATCCACCCACCATCCACCCACCCACTCATCCATCCTTTCACCCACCCACCATCCAATCCACTGATCCATCCTTTCACCCGCCCACTTTCCACCCACCCACTCATCCATCCATCCTTTCACCCACCCACTCATCATCCATCCATCCTTTCACCCACCGACTCTCCATCCATCCATCCTTTCACCCACCCATCATCCATCCATCCATCTGTCCGTCCTTTCCCTCATCATCCATCCTTCCCCTCATCATCCATCCATCCTTTTCGCTCATCATCCATCCATCCTTTTCCCTCATCATCCATCCATCCATCCTTCTACCCACCCACTCATCATCCATCCATCCTTCCCCTCATCATCCATCCATCCTTCCCCTCATCATCCATCCATCCTTTTACCCACCCCCTCATCATCCATCCATCCTTTTACCCACCCCCTCATCATCCATCCATTCCCTAATCATCCATCCATCCTTTCACGCACCCCCTCATCATCCATCCATCCATCCACCCTTCCCCTCATTATCCATCCATCCACCCTTCCCCTCATCATCCATCCATCCACCCTTCCCCTCATCATCCATCCATCCACGCTTCCCCTCATCATCCATCCATCCACCCTTCCCCTCATCATCCATCCTTTCACCCACCCCCTCATCATCCATCCATCCCCTCATCATCCATCCATCCATCCCCTCATCATCCATCCATCCATCCTTCCCCTCATCATCCATCCTTCCCCTAATCATCCATCCATCCATCCTTTCACCCACCCATCCATCCATCCTTCCCCTCTATCCATCCCCTCATCCATCCATCCCCTCATCCATCCATCTATCCCCTCATCCATCCATCCGCTCACCCATCCCCTCATCCATCCATCCATCCATCCCCTCTCCCATCCATCCTTCCCCTCATCCATCCATCCCCTCATCCATCCTTCCCCTCATCCATCCATCCTTCCCCTCATCCATCCATCCTTCCCCTCATTCATCCTTCCTTTCATCCATCATCCATCCTTCCCCTCACCCATCCATCCATTTCATCCATTTATCCTTCCCCTCATCCATCCATCTACTGATCCATCCATCCTTCCCCTCCATCCATCCACTCCATCCATCCATCCATCCTTCCCCTCATCCATCCATCCTTCCCCTCCATCCATCCATCCTTCCCCTCCATCCATCCTTCCCCTCCATCCATCCTTCCATCCATCCTTCTCCTCATCCATCATCCTTCCCCTCATCCATCTTTCCCCTCATCCATCATCCAGCTACCCTTCCACCAATACATCCAGCTATTTACATTTTCTCTCCATCCTTCCCCTCACTCATCAATCCATCCATCCTCTCTCATTAGCCATTTATTCAATCTTTCATTCATCCATTCACCCTTTCACTAATTCATCCAGCCATTCACCCATCCCTTCACTTACTTACTCGCTGACCTTTCCATATTAATTTTGAGCTGAGCCCTTTTGAGAAGAGGCCCATCAAGAACTTCACCCTCACTGCAGGCGCGGTTCCAGGACTGGAACAGAAGCCACGCAGGGCGGAGACAGGATCCACCACAGTGGGGGACAAGAGCCACCACAGGTGGGGGTGGACTGGAGCCACAACATGGGGGGACAGGAGCCATTCCAGGCGTGGGGTGGACTGGAGCCACCACATGGGGGGACAGGTGCCATCACTGAGGGGAGGGCAGGAGTCATCACAGGAGAGGGAGCACAGGGGTGGGCATGCAGTATTCTAGTATCATCTTGGGCTCCTCTCCTGCACAAGACAACGAGAAGACAGGCTCTCTGTCCAAAATGCCATCCCCCACTGTGATGTACAGTACTTACAGGAGATACTCTAAGAGAACTGATTTAACTGATTGTCCTCAATACTTTGTTAATCAGTGTGGGTGCGATTGTGCCATTTCTTTATTTTCTTACATTATAGACTGCATGTTTGAAGAACCGAGGTTTGCTTACAATTTAGTGACAGTAATTACACTCCGTGAAGGGAACCACGTGCTGCCTCGGTGTAATCAGGGGTGTAATCTGGCCGAGACTTGGATGTTTGGGGCCCTGGGTAGAAATGGAATGGGTGAGCCCCCCTCTAAATAGCAGAGACATGACACATTCAGGGCTGTTTGCATGTGAATAGATGTCGCTGCTCCTGAACCGGCAGCCCCTCCCTCTCAGTCACCTTCGAAGCACCTCTCAACAGGTCATCAAGGGCTGGAGGTGTGAGTGTAGCCATCCCGCTGTGCCTCTCCAATGCTGCGGGGCATCTGAGGAGCTTTGGTGCAGCATCGGAGTGAAGAAGGGAGGTGGGTGCAAGTTGTGCCGGCTTTAGGGTGGAGCAACCGGTGCCCTGTTAAAATGACGGACAAATGGCGTCCGTTAAAGATTCCTTCACGGACAACGGACAGTCGGCCGAAATTACGGACTGTCCGTGAAATTTACGGACGGTTGGTCACCCTAGTGGAAAGGCTGGCATTTGTAACTACCGCAATGTGCAGAGGCACAGCAAATATGCAAGATGAGGTGGTTTCCCACAACAGCAATCTATCTATAAATATAAGAAGCTAATGCAGCTAACAGGTCTAATACGCTACGGTGGGCAGGGTGAATGTAGTAAACTCAGCATCCCACAGGAAGAAACACTACCAGTATGCTAAGATGCATATATCATTTACAATATTGGTTACAATTGTTTCGTTCATGTTCATGCACAAACATCTGAATTATGTTCTATGCTTTCATTTATGAGCATTGTCGATTGGCTGCATGTTGCATAAGAGTTTCTATTACGAATTATCGCATGTGAATACATATGCACATATGATATAAACTACAAGTATGTCTCTGCCTTATGTATCTCAGAAATAATTGTTTATCAAGTTTGTCCTGCAGTCAAACCCTTCGAAAGCTCTTGATGAGTTCAGCCCTTTGAGTGTGACTCAAGGGAGGGGTTCCACATCAACAGTCATCACTTAAAACGGAATTGACATGCCTTTTCTGATGGCTATATTATGCAACTCGGCACAGGTAGCAGGATCACATGCTAGTGCAACTCCAGTATTGTGCAGAATGCAAAATATACATTTCAGCAACCAAATGTTTGTTCTGTTACTGATATGATTTACTTTTGAGCATCATTGTACTTCCTTTCTCTACATGTGAATGGACTTAAGGTCGCGTCATTATACATGGCCAGGGTACACACTGTAACCTGAAATTTGAAGATAGGCTATTATCTTGTGATCGATGACACCCACAGAAATCTTTGCTATACAGTGTAATTTCATGTTTCCTTATCGTCATAATTTGCTATCTCAGCCACCAACAGCCTGATTCATGAAGTGAAATTGCGCCCGCAATCGCTGCGAAAACGCAAATGCGGGCGCAATTTCCGTAATCGGCATTCAACAAGAAAATTGCGAATTCGCAAACACATATTTGCCAATTCGCTAATATAATCGCAGAATCCCTGCCGCAGAGCATTAGCGATTCGTAAATAGCGACACACCACGGAATCTGCGAAAATAATAGCGAATTCGCAAAAAAAATCGCTATCGGCATTCAAGAAAATTCGCAATTAGCGAAAAACCCAAAAATCGCTATTTGCACGGCGCAAAATAAGGACAACTCAAAGCAGGTGGTAACCATGAAAGCCATTGAAAAAAAATTTCAAAAAACCGTTGTCCTATCACCAACAGGTACTGGCCTGACCAATCACACATAAGGACCATCAGCAGCAGCAGCATTAGGAGTCCCACAATGCCAGGAATGTACATGGTGGTGAGGCGTCGCAGGCTACAGCGATTAGCACGGAGGAGACGCAGGATCCAGGACAGGATATTCCGCCAGCGGGTCACCTTGCTGGGCCAAACCAGAGAGCAGATATATGCTAAATACAGGCTGAATGGGGAAATGATAATGCAGCTAATACAGGACCTTGACCCCCTGATGCAGCACCCAACAAACCATACCAATGCGGTGCCTACACATGTGCAGGTATTGTGTAGCCTGCACCTCCTGGCCTCCGGAAGCTTCCAGGGGGTAGTAGCGGCTGCTGGGGGAATATCCCAGCCCACCATGTCACGCTGCCTCAACAGTTTTGTTGACGCCATGCTCACCCAGCTACACCGTCACATCAAATTCCCCACCAGCCAACAGGAATTGGACATGACAAAGCTACAATTCTACAATGTAGCCCATTTTCCACATGTGCTCGGATGTATAGACTGTACCCACGTCGCCATCTGCCCACCAGCTGGCATGGAGTATATGTTCCGCAATAGAAAGTGCTACCACTCCCTCAACATCCAGATGGTCTGCAATGCCAAGACATACATCACTGACATCGTCTCACGGTACCCAGGGAGTACCCATGACTCCTTCATTTTCCGGCACAGCGGACTCCACACACGACTGGTCAGGGGAGAGTTTGGGGAAGGACACCTACTTGGTAAGTACACTTTGATTGAAATGTCACATTGCAAAGATGTAACAGCGCAGCACAGGCAATCACCATCTGCTCCTCTCATTCAGGTGACAGTGGCTACGCCCTCCGTGAATACCTCCTGACCCCATACCTCAACCCTGCTACACCCCAGCAACGGCGCTACAATATTGCTCACATACGGACAAGGAATTGCATAGAAAGGACATTTGGCCTACTCAAGAGCAGGTTCCGCATACTGCACAAGACAGGTGGGGCCATGTATTACAGCCCTGAAAAGTGCTGCCGCATAGTGGCTGTCTGCACAATACTACATAACATTGCAACCAAGCGCCGGATACCTGTTGACATCTCTGGCAGTGAATCTGAGGGGGACAACCGGCCACCTGCACATGCGCGCCATGCACAAGGGGAGAACCCAGCAGAAGGGCACAGACGTCGCAACCACATCACAGTGAACAGTTTCTAGTACAACCACTGCCATCACCCCACAAATCAACAATGCATGCAAAATGTAATGATGACACAACGCTAATGTGTGTATGAAAATAAATGTATTTGTTAAATTCACAAAATGATATATAAGGGTCTGTGCCAAAGTTCAAAATAAAAGTACGTGTTCAATTCACAAAATGAAATATAAGGGTCTGTGCCAAAGTTCAAAATAAAAGTACGTGTTCAATTCACAAAATGAAATATAAGGGTCTGTGCCAAATTAGTCCAACAAACAGTATTGCGCCATACTGCTGTGCATGGCAGGCTTGACCTCAGCCTGTGGCAGTGGTGATGTACAGTTGTCTAGGTGTGCCTAGAGCGTGTCCCTCCATAACGCCTCTGAGGGGCTTCCTCCTCCGGGGCATCAGGCAATGGGGGGGTCCTGGTGCTGCGGGTGGGTAGTGGGGCCTGTGAGGCTGATTGTGAGCTCAGGCTGGACGCCCCCTCACTCGCATCATCACCCCCCACAACAGATGGAATAGGTGGAGGGTGAAGAGCCACGACAGCCGTGGTGAGGGTCTCCAGCACCCTCGTCATGTCCACACTGCACTGGATGACAGTGTGCTGCTGTGTCAGACAGCGCCGCGCCAATAGGGATGTGGCATTTGCCGACACATAGCTTGCCCTGCTGTAGGTGCCAAGCTGGGTCAACAGTTGGCGGTGGTGCCGGCGTTGCCCACCGCACATTCTATTCATGGCACGGGTGTTGGCCTCCACGGCTGCAGCAATGCGGGCCATTCCATCGCCCACACCGGCCAGGTCCGCCCTCATGCCTTCAATGTGGGTAGCAACACATGCCACGTTGCGGCCAATGTTGTGTAGTTGGAGCTGAATTGCTCCCTGCTGCTGTGCCTGGCGCTGGTGTATGCGCAGCATCCGTCTCTCGATGCTGAGCCGCGCCAGTCCATCACCATTGGCCCGCCTGGTAGCAGCTGCGGAGCGCTGGCGTGACCTGCCACGCCTGCCCTGCTGGCCTGATTGTGAGGCTGGGGGCTGAGTGGACAGTGGCGCAGCCCCGGATGTTGAGGCGCCAGCTGCTGGGGGTAAGGCCACCGGTGTTGCAGGTGTGCTCGTCGCAGGGGGTGTGCCTGCTGGTGTGGCAGTAGCAGTCGCTGCAGGGGCCACAGGAGTGACTGACCTGGCTGCAGCTCTGGGAGGAGCAGCGGTGGCAGGGGGCACAATGGGGGCTGCCATGGCAGCGGATGAGGGCGCTGCAGCAGTTGCAGGTGGGACGCTGCTGGTGGTAGTTGCTGGTGGTACAGTTGCAGCGGAAGGGGCTGGTGCCTGGGTAGGTGTTTGCACCTCCACCTCCAGGACGCTGTCGTCGATCACCAGCCTGTCACTGTCACTGGTATCGCCACCTGTGGGGGTAAGTGGAGGACCATTAGTTGTATGCATCTGGCAGACGTGCAGTAGCTACATGCATGCTGGGTGACATTCCCTGAATGGCAGTGGCTTTGTGTGCATTGGGACCTGACTGGCTGCATTGTGGTACTACAACATTGTGGCCAGACTACATCTCCCACAATGCTTCAGGACATTCCTTGATGTGCAACAATGACATGCCTATGGGACATTGGGGGAGCCTATTTGGTCATGGACATCCATAGGGGGCAGGGTCGCAGTCGCATGCCACTTACCTTGGGTGTCTTGTGTGGGGCCGGATGAGTCCAGTGCAGTGAAACCCACACAGGCCTCCCTCTCCAGGGTGTTTTCAACCTGGTCCTCCAGGGCGGTGTTCGGTGGTACCGTCGGACCTCCTCCTCCTGTGCCCGAGGACTCCCCAAGGCGCGCCGCCACCTTCTCCTTGGCACGGCCTCAGAGGTCGTACCACCGCTTTTTAAGTTCTTCCAGGGACCTGGCCGCCACTCCCACCGAGTTTACTGCTGAGGCTATCCCCTGCCAAATGCGCCTCTTCTCCATTTCTGGGACCCTCCTGGAATTGGCACCGAACAGTTGGTCGTGGTTAGCCACAACACCCTCGATAAGGTGCTCCAGCTCCTGCTCGGAGAATTTGAGCTTTCGCTTTCTCCCAGACGAGCTGCTGGTCCCAGGTGCAGCTTCCTCAGCCATGGTATGGGTTGTGGCTCTGTGGATCACTCTACTAGCCAAGATGTGCAGCAGCTCTCCTATGTGCTCCCTGTCTCTGTGCCTCAATGTGCAAAATGGTGCTGGGACCCGGCAGCTTCCTGGTTGTGATGTCATCACTGGGCTCGAAATGCGACTTCCCGTTTTCCCGATCTCGCGAGTTTGCGATCTCGCAAATAGCGATATCGCTAATAGCGATATCGCTATTTGCGAGATCGCAGTCCAGCCGCGGGTAGGCCGAAATTGCGATTAATCTGCGATTAATCGCAATTTCAATCGGATCGCTATCGGATTTTGCGATCGCGTGCGAATCGCTTTTTTTTATCGCAATTCTTCATGAATTCGGATTTGCGATTTCTGAATAGCGATTCGCTATTTTTCGCTATTTCAGAATCGCAAATGCCGATTTTCATGAATATGGCAGCAAGTCCCATGCTTGCCTGAGGTCTCGCAAGATCACGCTCCTTGCAAGATCTCGCGTGGGGTCAGCAAATCTCTTCAGAAAGTTTGGGCGCAGCTGGTATTTAAGCCTCACCCTGTGTAAAAGGTGTGCTTGCTTTGCCTCGAGTACATGGACGACACAGCATTACGAGCAGCGTCGGGTTCTGTAGGAGAGAACCCTGCGCTGACCTGGACCCGAGGATTTCCTGGACTTCTTCTTAGTTTGTCTTTGTTGAGAACTGTCTGTCATCATCAGAGTGCTGCTCTTCAACTCCATGTGCTCCATTGCAGAGTCACCATGAAAGGAAAGAACAAAACAAATAAGATTTGCAGGACAAATATTCTTTCAAAAATCTACCGAACTGATTCACAAAGTAAACATATACGTTTTTGTAAGTTTGCGCTTTTTCAGTATTCACAACACTGCATTTTAACAGGAAGTTTAAGAGTGTGGAGACTCCACAGTCCAGCAGGGAACTCAACACATAAAAACATAGGTAGGGAAGTCTGAAATGCTTAACTACGCACATCACTATTCCGGGCAGGTAAGGCCTTATTATATCACCATTGCACAAATTACAAAAGTAGCATATCTGGTTATATGATGGGCAAGAAGAAAGGCAGCACAAGTCTAAACTCCAATTCATTCAAATAAATTAAACATTACAACACACAACCTTTATCAGAGGTACTGGAGTAATTGGATAGTCCTTCCCCAACTTTGCTTTTGGTCCCAGCAATAAATTCAAAGGAACTGTCACTCCAGCTAAAGGCTCTGAATCTATCTTATTCTGTTCTGCCGACTCAGGCAAATTATAGGGAAGTCTGGTTAATCTGGGTTTGTTGATGTCTAGGACTAGTGGTTGATTCTGTAAACAGGCCACCAGTACTGTGATTATATGTTTATTTATGTTTATTCCTAGATGGTTTGTCTTATCAGCTGTAGAGTACTCACAAGTCCGCTATTCCAGTAGGTTATGGTTAAGTGAATGGGAACCCAGTTGGAAATGGTTTCTTAGTAAGAAGTACAACCCTTGTATTAACTTCAGGATTTCTCCAAGACTGAAATCCTCAGGTTTTTTCAGATAGCAGAGTGGTATTCGACCCTTGGATCCTACATGTATACAACAACATGCTTCCCCTAAAAAATTGTCAGCACCTTTTACCATACTTCTGTCTCTGATTTTTTTCAAAAGGGTGTACGTTGTCAAAGCTCTGCCATCAGAAGCCCTTCACCCAGTGGTCTGCCTGCCAATGGACTGCCATAAAAGTTGGATTGGGCTGAGAGAAAACTTCCTGTAAGACTGAGCCAGTATTTTGTGTTACTGTTTAACTAAGTGAGTTAAAATATAATTTAGGGTCGTTTTTTTATCAAAAGTGTGAGGAAATTCTGGGTGGTAGGAATCTTGTGGTTCCATGCAGACCCCGGAACTTTACCGTACAAAAATATGAGAAAAATGTGTTATATTAGCCAACATTTCAGGTTTACAGAATATTATGGGAGGAAGACTTAGTGGAATTTGAACATGCCAGACCACCTTGAACTCTCTTGGAGTTTTCAAAAATGTATGGGTTTGGTAGGTTTCTCTGGCTGCCAGTTGAACCCAGGCCCAAAATCTGTAGCTACCTACATCACCAAAAAGGGTAATTTCGTGTTTTAGAGCCTTTCCTGTCACGGGCACTATGCCCAGCCAGGCAAGCAAGTGGAGGCCCTGATTTTATTTGGGAGAAGACTAGGGAAACAAAATAGTGGAATATTTGTTATTGGCATTTTGCTGTGCCTTGATTTTTGCCTTCCATGTGTAAGCCAGTGACAAGCTAGAAAACATTTTATAAAATGCCCTTTGAATCACATGATAGTATGGGTGGCCCCTAGTCAGAGGAGTACAAATGCTCAATATTGCTAAACTCAGTATCCTGTGCACATTTAGAAAATGTGTAGGTTTCCTTCATGCCGATTCTTCATTAGATTTTACCTTATGAATTGCTCATTATAAGCTGTAGCTCAATTGATAGCTTTGAATATTGCATATCTTTGGACAACCAACATACACTATATTCATGAGGCCAGAAGCATCTGACAGCTGTAATGGTATCTTATTTTTGTAAATCAGTAATGGGGCAACATTTTTTAGATAAAAACATCGTCAACTGCTACTTTTTCGTACTTATTGACATTATTTTA
Organism: Lissotriton vulgaris; assembly: GCF_964263255.1. Lineage (NCBI taxonomy): Eukaryota > Metazoa > Chordata > Amphibia > Caudata > Salamandridae > Lissotriton > Lissotriton vulgaris. Next base: position 797,151,529 of record NC_141687.1, read on the forward strand.
ATTCAACAATTGCATTCTTTGACCTCGAGCAATCTACACAAATAACCCCTTGCTGTATTTAGAAAGTAATCTACTTTTCAGAAATGCATAACGTTCTGGGTTCACTCATAGGGGCACATTAGTATGGCAGACGGACTTTGTCCGCCCTCCATACCAGTGGGAAATGGGTCCACCCGCAATGCTAGCTGCAGTACCGCACATCTCATTAGGATGCGCCCCCCACACTGGCGGCGCATCCCGCATTTTTAACATTGCGGCGGGTGATGCTGAAAGCACTGCACGCCGCAATGCTAAAAATGCATGTTGTGCTTTTCAATGCACAACGTGTCAGGCACCGCGCGGTTCCTGCCATGTTGTTAATTGAAAGGCACTATGGTACCCCCTATGTGCACCCCCCGCCCCCCGGAGTCCATGGGGGCCGCAACGGGCCCCCCAAGCAGACTATGCCTGCCTTTCCGTGGCGACAATGCTGCCACCGAAAGGCATGTGAAAGGCCACATTGTAATATGGCTGGCGGTATCTTTCAGACACCACCACCATATTTTACCCTTTCCCGCCCGGTCGACATGTTGACCGGGCCGAAAAGCGGCGGGCGGTCTTTCCGTCCAGCTTGGACCCCCCAGCCATTGTAATATGGCGGGGGGTCTTTTCTACAGGGATGGCGGGCGGATTGCCCATGCCGGGCCTGTGGTGACTACTGCCGGCCCGGCCTGGGCAATCCGCCCACCATCCTAATGGAACCCATAGTTTTTATACCTGTTTCTACCACAAACTGCAAGTAGGTTGATACCACAAAAGTAGGAAATATAGACTACTAGTTAGAAAAATACAGAAAATGTTGTAAGAAATGGTTTTCGCTTACAGCTTTGCCTATACCTGAAAGCCAGCGATCTTAACTCAGCAAATCTTACATTGATGCAGTTTTTAGAAAAAAGTATGTTTTCTTTCTATAATTAGGCTATTTTCTCAGCTCCATTCAGGAAAATTGAAAGACCCGGGGTACGTTTAGAAACGCCTAGATGTGGGAAAGGTGGGAAAAAAGAACACACACTTCGTCTGGATACCTTTGGTGGAAAAAACAAAGAGGGAGATCTCAGCAGGAAGTGTTCCAAACATAAAAAAAAGGCTCAGCACTGGGGTGTAAAAACCTCAGCAGCTAAGAGGTTAAAAAGTTGTACTTTGGTAATAAATAAATATAGAATCCCAGCTGAGCATTCCTATCTTTATTTCAGCTGTCATAATTATATTGTACAGTATGCTATCCCAAACAATAATATGACCTCCTTTTATTTCCTTTGGGATTGGTGTTGCATGCTAGACAAAGCAATCCAGAGAGTAAAGGAAACTTGGGAGGCCATCTTTATATTGTAGAATGTGGGCCTTATATAGAGATTGGCAGAATTTGAGGAATATATTAAACCAGCTGTCCTCCTACCCCACCAAAAATCTGATTCTCCTGCTCTACTTTGAGATGGCAGACCACTCGGTTGGCACTGGCTCTGTTGGCTCAACTGATTGAAACTGCATACCAAGTTGTCCGTATGCCGGACTGCTAAGCCACAGTGACAGTCATTCTCTCTCGTTAAACGCAGCAGAACATTGCCAATTTTTCCTGTCCACGTCAAATATGAAAAGCATGGTGGAACTCTGCAGGTAAAACATTAAAATGCTTCCCACACACAAGAAAAGGCTCCTTGTGCATCAGGGCTATTTAGTTTTTGTTCAGAAAAAACAAACTCGACTTTGGGAGAGGGCATTCTCGGAATACGAAAGTGTGCACAACTGATGCTATAACTCTGGTACCCACTTGACAAACCTTCAGTAACGAGGCATTGTTGTCTAAATGTTTTGGGCGGTCCTCTGACAGGGTGGCTAAGGTCATGACCTCTGCTTACGCAGTGGACTGGAGGACCATCTGCGGAGTCTAAATAATCCCTGGAGCACTCAGAGTCCTGGTTAGCAGGGAACACCTTCAGCCTCATCTTTAATATTACTATGATTTTCCTATGATGACAGTGAATGGGGGAAACACGTGACCACTTGGAAACCTAAAGTAATAATGGTAGAGGAAATACAACCTTCTGAAGCCATAAAACATATTGAAGATATCTATTTACTACTGGATATAAGGATTTTTTGGGCAAGGTTTAATAAAGCGTTTTGAAGTTTCAAACCTTGCAATTTACAAAATCAGAGGATTTGGAAATGCGAAAGGAGAATTTTTAATGAATGAAACTCCTTTTGCAGTTTGAGAAACTCTTTACAAATCACAAATGTGGTTCTGCTATTGATTTCAAATCGCAATTCTGCAGGTAATGCTATGGCCCGCTGTGACTGTAAATGTTGTGACTTGACCTTTTAGTACATAGGTTGCTTTGGAAAATGAAAGGCAGGACTCAAAAACTCGGTGTGCAACCTGCACCCACTGTTTGTGACTGTCTTTTTATACATTGTGCCCATTGAACTGGTACAATTAAAATGCTAAATGCTAAAATAGCAATTTCATAGACGTATACGGGAGCATACGGAGTGATGTAGGATATCCTAAATACACACCTTTAATAACTATTTGTTTCTATATCTGATCTCTCCAATTTGATTCCTAATATTAGCACCCATAGAACAACATATTACTATGTCCCAGATGTCACATTTGGAATTCTATTTTCTCATGAAAATTCTTTCCTCTTTTTGAGGAAGTGAAATGTGGTTGGTCAAGGCCTTCAGCATTTGGGCCAGATAAAGCATTGCAAGGTGATTTGCTAAGCATGGGCTACCTTACATAACTAGTGTTGCGCAACTTGGTTGTGACATTTCACATCAAAAACAACATTTGCAGCATACTTAAATTAAGTATTGATATTATGCACTAATCCAATTGTGGTCACTGTAAAGACCTTCCCTGCTTTTTGAAACACCTTCCATTGCCCATAGAATTCCCAAACTGTAACAGCTTTTAAAAATATATTTATAAAGAGCAGCATAAAAAAGTCACTAACATGCACATCCACTAACAGTGACATCCATGACATGTTTGCCTTCATTATGTAGGTGGTGCTGAAGCCAGTCACTTTAGAGGTATGGTGGTCACCATCATCAAGATCATGGTAGCTGCACTGGTATCCATCATTTCACAGCTGCTCTAGTATCTCCAAATCAAGTGATGTTACTCCCCACCCAGTTTATTATTATGTTTCTTACATAGCGCCTGAATCGACCCCCGAAGGGGTATCTCCGCGCTTGCCTTGGGAACCCGTCCTGGCTTTTCCCTGTGAGATAGCCCCTACAGGGCATCCCCAAGGTGAAAGCCAGGCATCCCGCCGCAGGGGGGCCGTTGTGGAGATTAAGCAAGCTTAATGCCCAGAGTTGCAGAGTGTGAACCCATGATTAGGTCAGGCACCGAAGCGAGAATTATCGAGTCCATGGACATTTGAGCTCAAGATCCTGCCGCGTCGGGAATTGAACCCTGGTCCCGGGTCTGACCTCTGCTTCAGGGTCTGCCTGCTCTAACCAGTGAGCCACACTTCTTTAGAGGAGGGCAGAGGGGCTGGCGGATATTTGTGGGAACCTTTTGCATGGAGCTCGCACAGTCCCCTACCAGTATCTTTACCAGGCTCCGTAGGAGTTCCTCACCTCACCTAAAAGCATCTGAGCAGCTCAACGGAGGGCTGCCCAGCCTCATTGTGCCTTGGAAGTCACACATATGTAAAGTTTCCCCACCAGGCATGAGGTGGAAACCAACTCTTTGCTGCACTAATGGTTGTATGACAGAATATCACCACATTAATGTTGCAATACAACATTTGACCCAAAATATCAAGGACACAAACATTGATTGTAAGCTACAAAAATATTGACTACAAAAACATAGAAGACCAAAATATAATCATAAGATAGGTGAGTATATTGATTTTTAAATTGTAAATGTTATGTGAACTTTAACTAATATATTAAGATAAACAAATTACAGAGTAAATATAAATATTATATAAATAATGTATAAACAAATGTTTAGAACACATTAACATAAAATAAAAACGTTAAAATGAATGCAATTTTTTTTACCTAATCAAAATGCATATTAAGATAAAACACACTTATAATAATGAAAAATAATTGCAAATAATTGTCATTAAAATTATATTAATATATACCATAAATTAGTTTACATATAGAAAATAATTTAATTAACACGATGTTTCTCTCAAAATATCTATCATAAAAATGTAAGTTAAAATAACTTTTAAAATTAAATCACAGATATGTTGTAACATTTTTAAAAACTCACATTAAAATAGAATTGGAGGGGTCAAATGTACTATTTCCACTAAAACCTGACCAACAGTAAGGAAAATGTTTGACTTTGCAGGGGTTGCATTTAGCTCTCCTGCTCCAACATGAGCAACGTTAGGTAAAGGGTTGGACTTGGAGAGGTCTGATTTACTCTTCTCACACCAATGTGAGCATTATTAAAGAAAGTGTTTGCCTTTGGAGGTGTAATATTTACTATTGCCACTCCAACGTAAGCAGCAGTAAAGAAAGTGTCGTCATTGAAGAGATCAGATTCACTATTCCCCCTTCAAGCTGAACAACAGTAGGGAAAAAGTTGGACTTTGAATAATGAAAAAGTAATAATTTATACAATTATGTTAAAAAACAATATGAAATCCCTAAGAAAAAGCAAGATTCCTACCTGCAATATACTGTACTGTGACATTATTGGCATTACAATATTTCTGAGACATTATTTGTTTCAATCAATATTTTTGAATCACTTATAATGTCACACGTCATACTTGAGGAAGAAGTCCCACAGGGCAGAGCTAAGCCTCTGATCTGTCATATGTCAGACTACCACTGAATGAGACTGATGCCGTATTACCCCACCAAGATGAGGGAAAAGACGTGATGCATGACCCTCAAGCCTTACCTACAATATCAACAATAATAACAGTGACTGTCAAAAAGTCTAAAAATTGAAAAAAAGTGAAAGGATTTAGATAAAATAGAATCGTGTTTAGTATAAAAATAATTATTGGCTTTGTTTGTGAATACTTTAATTCCGGCACTCATTTAATCATTGATGTATTTTTGTTTTGTCTGTATTTTTTTGTATTTTTTGTATTGGTTTGATTGACGGATGACTGATGGTTCGAATGATGAAACTTTTGGAATGTACTATTGTCTTTTGTAAATAGGAAGGTCTTTTTTTGAAATAGGAATGTGATTATATTTTTCTGTTGTGTACATAAGGTCTTTTAAATAAATGCAAATTTGATAAAGTATAAGATCAAATATAAGACCATTGAACAAAATAAAAAGCAAATAAAATGATTAGAATTCAATCCAGTAAACATAACGTTCCTGTCGTATGTTTGGACCAAAAGATGTCAAGATAATTTGGTAGCGGCACGTGCACCTATTCTGTTCATTATTACCTACAATATCAGCTTTGCAGAGTCTGCTATCCTTTGATGCAGCTAAGTGATGAACTTTTAAGAAAAGTCAATTAAATCTGGTACTGCTTATAGCTGAGTCATGAACATGAGTCATTGAGTTGTGAATTAAACCTATAAATGCCCACAGATCAGTGCTAAAATATATGTACTTTGTAAAAACGAGAATTTCCGGAATAAAGTAACACTGCATGCTATCAAGCAGTGGCAATTTAACGCCATTGATTTCAATGGATTTTGGTGCCTCTTCATTTATCACATACTGAAGATGCCATTGATTGTATGTTGCAGCTACTATAGAGCCTGTTGTCACATATGAGCCACGTTGATACTAACAGGTTAACAATAAATACAAGTTTCTATAAAAGCAGTACAGACTGTGGCAGTTTTGAAGTGTACTGTATCGCTTGTGACAGCTATAACAAATTAATTGGGACTTTAAGAGATTCTTTGTAAAGGTGAAGTAAACACATTTAACTGTATATTTTTCACCATCAGTTATGTCCCAAATGGTTCCAAAAATAAACAGAAATTGCACAGTTTTAATGGATTTTGGCACCTGAGCATTATGCTGTCACTCTGATATAAAAGAATCATAATTTCGGTCTAGATACAAAAATAACAACACTTTTAGAGGAAAATGATAGTTCTCTGTACCTCTGAACAAGAGAAAAAAATGATTGCAAATTTGGAGGAAAATTAACAGCCGTTGTTTCAATCATGTTTGGACCTGAGGAAAAACTTTAAATTAAAAGAATACGTTGCTTACTATATTTCCATAGTGCCTACACTAACAGTACAAGCAAAGGTAACTTTGTTGGTTTGGCACCGGCTATCTTAGGCACCACTATGGCCCATGCATTTCATTCAGACCTAGTGGTCACCGGCACCTCGAGCCCACCACCGGGGATGGCCTTAATTCTGCTTGTCTGCAGCCAACATTTGGATGACAGTCCACAGTTGGTGGTCACCTGCACCTTGAGCCCGTCACCTGGGGTAGTCCCCCATTCTTACATTTCCTGCTGGTCTTGCTTTTTTCCTTTTCTACTGTCTTACTGCAATCCCATTGCGGACCATTAATTGTTAAAGGTTTTTGGCTGCTTTAATTCCAGCCGACATTTGGATGACAGTCACTTCTATGGTCCTCCTTCCTGCACATGTGCATGTTCCCTGATATGACCATTCCTACAGTGGACCACGGTCCTTCTCAGACCAAGTCTCATGCTATTATACCAGGTATTACCACGAAGTTTATATGACCTTGATCCTAAGGTACATTTGGATCTGTGTTCATGTGATCGCCTCTACTGTGTGCTCCCTTGTACTGGTGCAGGAGACACCTCATAGGGATATATTGTGTAACTCCCATTGTTCCTTTCATATATATATAGGATACACTGACAATTTGCAAAACACCCCACTAGAGGGAAGTGTGAAGTCCAACCTCCACAGGTCTTAAATCAGTTGATATGATTGGTTCCCTGTTGTTCCGTCTGTATGCTGGATTTTATGTCATTCTAATTTGTGGTAGTGAAGTATTCAGTGGCTTGAGAGTGGATGTTTTCCTTTTTCACTATAGATAAGTTTACTCCAGTGGTAGATTCACTGGGTATCACCTATATCCTGTGACACACACTAGATGATCATGTTGACTAAGAGCATTGTTTAAAATTGTTTTACAAAGTATGTCATGTAAGAGCTCGTCCTTTTCCCATCATAATACCAATGGTTATATTGTTTGTCACTATTATTATTTTTTCTGAGAGATAGTGGACCCAGAATACATACAGCCATTGCAGTACTCATCGGGCTGAATTTGATGTGGGCATTATATTTTGATTTATTATCACCTTTCTTTGAGCAGAGTGACACATTTTCCAGGTCCTGATGAGTGCACCGAATTAACCCGCTTACAACGGGTTCAGAATGCTGCAGCAAGGGCGATTGTGGGCTTGCCCAGATTCTGCTCAGTGACAGGTGTCCTTCGCTCCCTACACTGGCTTCCGGTTAGGAAGCGCATCCTCTTCAAGGTTTTGTGCTTTGCTTTTAAAATCTTGAGAGGTACAGGCCCGGAAATCCTGTCGAGCTGTCTGTCTTTTTATGTCCCTGCCCGTAGCCTTCGCTCTCAGGGTCTGGCCCTTGCGGTGGTTCCCAGATTCAGGCTTAGCCGTATGGGAGGCCGCTCGTTTAAGGTATTGGCTGCGTCAGCATGGAACTCTTTGCCTGTTGAAATCCGCTTGCTGGAGGACCTTCTGACCTTTCGGAGGGCTATAAAAACCTTCCTGTTTTAGCTGTCCCTTAGTTTTGTTCTTAGCCTGGTGTTGTGTTACGTGCCACCTTGCCTCTGCGCCAGGACGCTCCTTGGCTGGAGTATCTGTGCGCACAATAAATAATCGTAACATAACATAACATAACATAACATAACACCATAACCTCGTCTGGGGTCGACTATGGGCAGAAACATGTTGGCCATCTACAGGGGTTTCTTAGATTAAAGCCATGAGTTCTCTAATTTTATCCCTCTCCTTGTTGACTACTGAATACAATTGATTTAACCTTCCAGAAATAGTTTAACTCACCATTTTTGTTGCACTCTGTCCCTCACTGACCCCTCAACATCACTCATTTGAAAACACCTCAGCTCCTCACTGTTGGAGAGTTGTAGCTCACACCCTGGACATTGCAGTTCGGGTGTGCAGAGGGCGTTAAATTGCAAGTGTTTTGCGACCGCAATTGCAGTCGCAAAACATTCTTACATAGGCCTTTGACTCGCTATGCCCATTTAGCGAGTCGCAAACCCGTTTGCCCATGCAAACTAAGGTCGTACATCTGGCCCCATGTCTTTGGTAGTAAGTTAAGGTAGTACTTGCTCCAACATCATTTACCTCAGTATTATGCAAACAGGATCCTGGAGAGGGCAGAGTGTGACAAGATCATTTGTGCCTATTTATTGTGGTATATTTTGTTATGCTGGTGATGTCTTCTATTGATTCTTGTGCTGCTGTGTATTTATGCTGTATTATTGCAACGTTATTTAGTTGTGTTGTACTGGAGTCATTGTGTTACCTTCTGTTTTGACGGTTTTGTAGTGATGTGCCCTCACATTTTGATTATGTTATTGTGTTTCAATGTATATACTGTTATGTTATGTTATTATGAGTTTGTAAAGCGCTATATCAACCAGGGGTACTGTTGCATTATGTCTTGTTGTTTACTTTAGATATGTCAACAAATGCTACTCCATTTTCCTTCATTATTATCCAAAAGCAGCAAATGTCTTGAAAGTTCTATGTCAAGCAATTATCATCACTATGTATAATGATAAAATAGTGCTGCTCTAGCTCTTCAACTACTTAAGACAACAGTCAGCCCAAAATTGTGGAAATCTGTGTCTTACTATAATGTTCCCAGTCATCGTTTTATGATGTATCGTCCAAAATGTGTGCCACAGTTCTGGGCTGACCGTTCTTAAATAAAGGAAGAGCTTGAGTTACCCCAATGGAGACAGTCACCTCTTTGTGACTCAGTTACCATCTCTTTTAATGAGTTGGAAACTATTCAATGATTTGTAACTCGTATTATGAGCACAAACCACTGGTATATACCATCTCAAATCACAATTAAGAGGGAATGCCATTTTCACTCTCTTTCCTTATTGCGATTCCATTGGATCGATAAGCCTATTTTGCATATTGGAAATACTTTTCAAATCACATAATGGTTTAGTGTATAGTAAATACCCAATTAGAAGTTACAGTTTCTGTGATTTTGCGAACCTTTGAATTTGCGACCACAAATTGGCCTTGTGCATCAGGCTCTATGTTACTTCTGGCACTAATACCACTAGCTCAAACCTCATCATAGAAATGGAAAATCCATTTATAATAGGTTGTCATTCTGATCTAAGGCTTCTATCTCCACATGCTTTTGTTCTGCTGCTGTCTTCCTGTAGTTGGTTTTAGGAATTGTCAGAACACTTGTCACCTAAATGAGTTTTAAGGGTATGTTGCAACTATATTCCATTCATGGGGTTCTGTCTGACATTGTGGTTAGTTACAAACGCTTACCGAGGAGCTGGCTGTCATAGATTTTTTACTGGAATGTCATCTATGTATGCCTTTGTGCCCAATAGTGGGTAGGGTATGACCTGGGTGCCTTCATTAACAGCAATCTCATGATTATTGTAGAGAAATCCTGTTTAAAACACTGAAACTTAAAAGACATGTCTGGGAAATGGATGAATGTTCCTACATAGGGAAGCATAGTTCTTAATACATGGTGAAGAGATCATTACACTCCACTTTGGGGCACACCACAAATTCTGACCAGTGTGGAAATATGGCTCATTGAAATCAACGGGTGAAATGAGCACAACACATATACATACGTGGAAAGTGGCTGCCTGGACTTTCTGTGGTAGACCATTATTCAATCAAGCTCTTTGATGAGGTCTTGTCTGTTGTCTATGGTGTCTATCTATATTCCCCAAATATTTCCTTATTTTTTGATCAAACATTGTGACACTTCTCATCTGTCTCTGGGTCTCCAAAACACTCTCTCATTCGCCCTGATTCACTCCACCCTACTCATTCTGGTTCAATATCACGGTGAGTTACTTATACTCAATCAGTCTCACTCATTAACACTTAGTCCCACTCAGTGTCACTTATGCTGGCTCACTCTAACTCAGTCTTACTAATTTACAGCCAGTCTCAGTCATGCTTACTCAGTCTCACTCATTCTCATTGATTTGTTCAGAAATATTCATTCTGATTCACTTAATTTCACTGTGACTCACTCATACTCAATCAGTCCCACTTATTCTCACCCAGTCCCACTTAGTCTCATTTGTTCACAATCTCACTTTAACTACCTCAGTCTCACTTAGTGTCTCACTCTAACTCACTCATTCACGCTCAGTCTCACTCTAACTCACTCATTCTCACCCAGTTTCCTTGAGTCTCAAAAACACTCTCTCATCCTCCTTGATTCACTTCACCCTACTCATTCTGGTTCAATGTCACTGTGACTTACTTATACTCAATCAGTCCCACTCATTAACACTTAGTCCCCCTCAGTGTCACCTATGCTGGCTCACTCTAACTCAGTCTTACTAATTCACAGCCAGCCTCAGTCATACTAACTCAGTCCCACTCATTCTGACTCAAACTGCCTCAGAATCACTCATTCTCACTCAGTTTGACTCAATCAGTCTCACTCACTCTGACTCACTCTGTCTTACTAATTCTCTGACTTACTAATAGTCACTCAGACTTGACCCATTCAGTCTCACACACAGTAACATTGAGTTACAATCCGTTTCATTCTCCGTCAGGCAATCATTCTCACTTGTACTCACCCATCTTATCACTCATTGTCCTCACTTTGACTCACTCCTTTATGGACTCTCTCACTTTTACTCACACATACAGTCACACAGACATGCTCACATGGAAACACATTGTCACGGACACACATTCTCACACATACATACACAGTATTGAAAAGCATTATACTTTGCTGGCTCTGCGGTCCCATTTAGACACCTGCTGCTTCTTTCAGCTTTGGACACTTGAAACTAAGGGCCAGATGTACAGCCATGTCATTTTGCGAGTTGCAAATCACGCACAATTGCAAGTTGCAATTTGCTACTTGCAAAATGACATGTACAACAGTGTCAGAGACACTGTCAGCGGTTCTCAAGGTCGCAAATCGCATGCCTCTTCAATATTCATGTGGCACTCGCTATTTGCGACCCCATTGAGAATGATGGCCCTCCCAGGTATGGTGGCCTGCTGAGCTCAGCAGACCTCAATGTCTATAACTGCTTTTAAAAAAAGCATTTTTTTTAAGTGCAGCCTGTTTTCCTGAAAGGAAGTCAGGCTGCATTGAAAAAAAAATGAAATGCTTTTGTTTCTTTTTTTTTAATGGCAGGTAGTGGTCCCTGGGACCACTGCCTGCCCCTAAAGAATATTTTCCCCTACATTTGCAAAGGGGAAGGGGTCCTCTGGCGACCCCTTCCCATTTGCAAGTGCATTACCACCCTCTTGAGGAGGGCAGAAAATTGCGAGTGTTTTGCGACGTACTCATCTCATCCTCAGACGTTGCCTGCCTGACTGAGACCGGGATGAACCCCTCCTCGGCACCCAACATTGCGTTAGCCATCCCTGGTGGCTACAAGTTCACCCGCAGGGACTGCACCCTCGACCCCATCTTCTCCGCCAGCAACCACGCCACCTTCAGCCACACCACCGAACTCCACTGGACCGACCACCACTGCGTTCACTTCACCTTTGAGAAACCCACCACGCACCACCACAAGCAACGGGCCCCCCACCACAGCTGGAGCAAAGTCACGATTGAAGACCAGCTACTCACCACCCTCTCCCAAAACCCACCAACTGACACCACCGACACCAACTCTGCCGCCCGCAACCTCAGGCAATAGATCAATGACTGCGCCAACACTCTCGTCCCGATCAAGAATCCCTCAAACATACGCACCTACAGAAAAGCCATCTGGTTCACCGCCGACCTCCAGGCATCTAAGTAGGCCTGCCGTAGGCTCGAGAAGAGTGGCGCCACAAACAGAGACCGGACAGCCACACAGCCTGCAAGTGTGCCATCCGTAGACACCACCAACTCATCTGAACAACCAAAAGGTCCTCCTTCAAAGAGCGCATTGACAACAACACACACAACAGCAAAGAGCTCTTCAACATCGTGAAGGAACTCTCCAACCCCAGCTCCAATGAGAATATTTGGGGATTCATGTCACGTCCGACCCGACAACCCCTGCAAAGACTACGAGGACACCAAACACTGACAATCACTGCCCCTCACCCTATTTGGGTAGAGCAGCACTTTTTAAAATGATGGCACTCCCCTCTTTATGCCTTTCACAACAATCCCTTCTGTGTCCCCACTTCATATTTTAAAGCAATAGACTCAGAGGTGAATAATCTCCTATGGGCCTGGAAACCCACTAGGATAGCTGCGGCTAAGCTGGTTAAGAGCTGGTATGACTGCGGTATTTCACTTCCAAATGTCAAGACATACTACTGGGCCTCTCAGATAGCAGTTATTAATAAATGGCTCCACTTGCCCCAAACTGACCTTGTGTTCCGACTGGACAGACATGTCCTGGGAGTGGGAGGGGTCAATTGAGTACTCTATAATAAAAAAACGACCACACATACAGTCCACATATGGCATGCGGTAACACAACACTTGGGCTGGAAGGACAAATTAACACACACACCCCTCTAGGTAGAGGCAAGCTGGGAAAACTGGGCAGGAGTAAGTAGTTTAGACAGTGGGACGCAATATGGATCTCGTAAGTAGGTGACCTCTGGAAAGCAGGGGGGTCGTCACCTTCGCCCACTTACAAGACCAATATGAAATGGCGCCCACTGATCTGTTCCAATACTTACAGGTTAAACACGCACTAGGAGCAGCTATCCTACCAGATACAACCTTTCCAGAGGCCTACCCATTAGGAGACCGACTCCTTACAGAACACATGGACAAGAAGGCGATGTCCCTCGCATACCAGAAAATCACCAATAATCAGTTAGATCCTTTGCAATTGCTATGGGAAACATGGCAGACTAACGTGGGCGAATTGGAAGACACAACTGGCAGGAAGTGCTAGAGTCCCCAAGAGTGGTGGCTGTGTCCTCTAAGCTGCGACTCATACAACTCAAAGTGCTCTACAGAACAAATTTTACAAGGGTGACATTATGCAAGATAGGGAAGACGAGGGACCACTTCTGCCTGTGACACTGTGGTGACATAGGCCCCTTTTACCACAAACTTTATATTGTATTTCTCATGTGCTACATACATATGTTTCAAAGTTATATGATGGAAACTACTATCCTATGGATGTGTCATGCCGCAAATGTCACTATTGCAAGTGCTATCTTTAATAAAATTGTTTTAAAAAAAAGAATGATTAAAAAGCTCTAATGGGAAAATTGCCACTGCATTCTATGTCAGTTATCTCAAGCATCTCACAAGTCCATATAATATTATTCTGCTATCTTGGTCAATGTTGTGAACTACATCTGTTGTCATGTGCTATGAGTTAGTGCAAAGTGTGTTTTTTTCATAATTTATATTTTTTGTGCATGTTCATCTTTGCCTTCCTAACGATATTCGTGCAGTTAGCATCGCAAAACTGAAGTTGCAGATTCATGCATTTGCTTTGCAAGGCCCACATATATTAGTTCATATCACAAAGTTTGTAGTACTGCAGATGAGATTTGGGGCTGACCTAATACATTGTGGGGAGGCTTTATAATTTTGCTATGTTCACTGAGAATCACTAAATATTTCGAGCCAGCTGATTCTTATTGCCCACAACTTCAAAAGGAACAGATAGGTAAACAAGCCAAAGCATCCGTAATGGTTTATTAACTTGAATCATTCAAACATATTAAATTACGATCAATGTATTTCAAAGCCAAGAAACAAATCAAAATTAAAATATTTAAGCTAGGGATTGGTTTGCAGGACTCATATCAGTGAATATTCCTCTGCTCAAAGCATTAGAGGGCGTGTGTGTGTGTGTGTGTGTGTGTGTGTGTGTGTATATATATATATATATATATATATATATATATATATATATATATATATATATATATATATATATATATATATATATATATATATATATATATATATATATATATTCACTGAAAAAACCATTGGTTTCAGGCCTTATATAGTTAGGAATTAGCTTTTAAAAAACCTTTGAAATTCACTCACAAAACTATAAGTTTTAGGGGTGTTATAGTTAGCTGGACATTTCACTCTTACAAAACCATTGAAATTGCTCCTATATTGTTAGTTGTACTAACTATATTTTGCGCACCCGCAATCCACTGCTGATGATGTCACATATTACATCATTCATGACATCCATGATGACATCATCCAGTGAATGTGGTTTGCTTCGTTATTTAAATATGCATTATATATATAGCAATTTGCATTGCAGTATGAGTGGATATATAAAAATAAATATTTGGATGGAGGACTTTAACAATGTATAGTGTCTCACTAAATATAGTGGATAGTCACTAAACTGTGTGAATATCTGTATCACTTTGTCAGTTGTTGTGTAAACTGGTTCTCCAGTTGGTTACTATCCATGTGAAAGTCTATATTAGTTAATTGAGTATTTGTATGGGAGAGTGAATGTGTGTGTGGTTCGGTGGAGGGTGTGTGACTGCCCAAAGATGAGTGAATAGTTGATTCAGTAGATATATGAAGTTAAAACTACATGTTCTAACAGTTGTTTGGGTGAGTGAATATCTTTATGGGTGTGGTGATGAGCAAATATATTTCTCAATGGTACATGTCCAACAAACTAGAAAAATAAAAGGCAGTGTATGTGTCCTTTGTATATAAATAAGTATACATAAGACTCAATGATTGTGTGAGTGACTGTATGGATAATTGTATACTTGTAATAATGATGTAATAATATACTAAATATGACTTACTATCTAAATGAATAGATGAAGTGGTGTTTGTATAAGTGTGGAGCTAAGTAATTATGTAAGTATGATCCATTGTTTGCATAAGTGAGTAGGATAACTTCATATGTGAATAGGTTGTGTGCTGGTGTGTAATGTCGATATAGGCGTATAAGTATTTTTGATAGTGTTCTATTGTTCATTGACAGCATGTATGAGTGAATCTACAGGTAAGTGATTAGATGTGTGTATACATCTAGGAATCAATGAGTGGGTTTTTAAATACTTGTATTGCTGTGTCAATGGATTCAAATATGATACTCTGTATTTTACAAAGAGTGATGAAAAGATTTTACTAGTGCATGAAAAGGGTATGTGATTGTCATGTGGATTATGTCATCAGTGGTGTCATCATTAATGTCATTTGAGATTTCATCATTGATGTCATTGACCATGTCATGAATGATGTACTATGTGACATCCTCAGCAGTGGATTGCGGGTGTGCGAAATATAGTTAGTACAACTAACTATATAGGAGCATTTCAATGGTTTTGTATGAGTGAAATGTCCAGCTAACTATAACACCTGAAGCCTATCGATTTTTCAGTGAATTTGCAAGGTTTTTTAAATGCTAATTACTAACTATATAAGGCCTGAAACGTATGTTTTTTTAAATTGAATTTGCAAGGTTTTTTAAAAATTCCTACTATATAACGCCTGAAACCTATGGTTTTTTCATTGCATTTCGACCGTTTTTTAAATGACAATTTTTAAATGTATTAATTTGGGGGTTTTTTATACTGATTTACTACATTTTTGCAGGCAGGTGTTCAGAGGGCATGCCCCCTTTTTACAACACTCTGCAGCGCAACCCCTGGCGCGTTTGCAGAGGAGGAACTAATTCCCCTTGCATACTGGGGATCCCTGGGGGGCAATTAGCCCACCAGGAGCCTCCAGTATAAGCCAGGGGGCTGCATTGCAGAGAGGTGTAATGAGGCCACACCCTTTTTTACACCTCTCTGCAACGCAGCCCCCGGGCGTGTTTCCAGAGGGGGAACTAATTCCCCTTGCATACTGGGGGTCCCTGGGGTCAACTAGCCCACCTGGAACCTGCAGTATGCGCCAGGGGGCTGCATTGCAGAGAGGTGTAATGAGGCCACACCCTTTTTTACACCTCTCCGCAGCGCAACCCCTGGTGTGTTTGCAGAGTAGAAACTAATTCCCCTTGCATACTGTGGGTTCCTGGGGGCCAACTAGCCCACCAGGAGCCTCCAGTATGCGCCAAGGGGCTGCGTTGCTTTGCCCCGGGGGCGGCAGTCCCCGGGGAAGTGTGGGGGGATTGTGGACCCCCCACATTTCTTTATCACTATGCCCCCGCGATTTGGTCCCCCCGTGAGGTAATTTTTTAAAAAACAGACCAGGTTTTAAATTTTAAAAAAATGGGTCCTTTTTTGTCCTTGTGGGACCACCTGGGCAGGCCTAGGGTGTCAGGGTGTATCTATCCTGCCCCCTTTTTGTGTTCTTCACGTTTGTTTTTTTGCTTTCTTTTGCTTTTGTCTATCGAGCACAAGATGGATGCCAACACTTCCTGGTTAGAAGTGTTGACAGCCAATGAGCATGCAGCTTTCTCGGGAAGGCATGCTGATTGGCTGCCACCGTCTGCCAACACTCCAAACCAGGAAGTGTTGGCAGCCATCTTGTGCCTCGGTAGAACGAAGGCACAAGAAAGCAGTGAAACAAAGGTGCAAAACACGCAAAGGGAGCAGGGTAGAAGCACCCTGACCCCCTAGGCCTGCTCAGGGGTCCCACAAGGACCCCCCAGTCCCCAAATATGTTTTTTTTTTAAATAGCAGGGTGTGCGCACCGTACGAGTACAGTAAGCTTACTGTAAGCTTACTGTACTCTGTTTCGTATTGGATTTCTTTAAGGTTTATTAGGAAATCTGTACTGTCTCTCACATGTGATGGCAGATTTGTTACATATTCGCGTAAAAAATGATCAACATATTTGGAAACATGTTCAATAGTGCTACCTATCGAAGAAACAATAGGCCTCCCTGGTGGCACAGTGGCGTTTTTATGGATTTTGGGCAAAAGATAAAGGATGGACAATTTAGGGTAATCACGCTTAAGGAAACAATATTCTTCCCACGTTATATATCCGCTGTCTTTCCATTCTTTCAATTTTGTCCAACTGTCAAAAATGCTGTTATTATATGTCTCTACATTAGTTTTTTCATAAAAATTATGATCACTCAATTGTCTCTGGGCTTCTGCAATGTACATTTTTCTGTCCCATAGCACAATATTCCCTCCCTTATCTGCAGGGTGAATAATGATGTTCGGATCGCTGGCTAGATGTTTAAGGAATATTTTTTGTGTTTTGGACAGATTATAGTGAAAATTCTGTTTTGTCTTCTTTTGATGTTTAAGTTTCAATAAGGACTGAGTTACTACCTCTTGAAAGGTATCTATATTGTCGTGGGGAAGGTTAGGAAAAAACAGATTTAGGTTTGAATTTTGTTCGTTTTGTGGATTCGGTCGGAATACCTAGGTCCCATTCTTCATTCTCATCGATCTCATCTGTCTCTACACCTATAGCAATGCCTTGTATATCTCTTAGTAATTCGGCATCTGCAATATTCAGGTTAGAGTAAACATGTTCAGTTTGGCTTCCTTCAATCTGAGGATTACTCTGATTTTGTTTGTATAGAGTGTGCCATTTCTTTAATTTCCATCTTCTAGTAACTGTATAGAGATCAATATGGGTATCTGCATAATTGAACACTTCCGTGGGACAAAATGTTAAACCTAGGCAGAGAGTACTTTTTTCTGCCAATGTAAGTTCTATGCTACTTATATTCACAATGGTTTTATTTACCATATCCGGATCCATTATTGCTTTCCTCTTGAGCCACGTGTCTTGTTTCCCATGGGCTCCTTTTTGTTTGTTTTTTGATTCCCTTTGTTTTCTTCGTTTTCTTCTCTGTTTGCTCCTCCCCTCCCTCTTCCTCTTCCAAGGCCTCGACCTCGTGGTGTTTTCCCTCTCCTTGGGGGTGATTGTGTTGCTGTTCTCGGTATTTGACATCCTCTCCTCAGGACTTTGTACTCTTCTAAAAAATTCACCACTTTTTTTGTTGATGGTCGTTCAGATCTGGAACTGACTGTAGATATGGAGATATCCGTATCTGATCCACTGTTTTCCATAGTTTGATATTCTTTTTCTGGTGTGCCATCTTCCGCTTGATTATTCATTTCTTGTGGTAGATTATCATATAGATAGCCATATTTTTGACTGTACGTGAGAATACGGCCTGACTCGTAATCCACACTAAGCATGGGCGAATTTTGCGAATTCACGATCCGTGAATTTGCGGATTTGCGAATTTGCGATCCGCAAAATTCGCGAATTTGTGCGAATTTTTGTTTTTTTGCGTGTTCGCGGAGTTGTTTGCGTGTTCGCTGGATTTTTGCATGTTCGCGGGGATTTTTGCGTCTTCGTGAGCCGCTTGCATAGCGAAGTTACCCATGCAGTCGTTTATGGGAGAGGGAGAGAGAGATAGATAGATAGATAGATAGATAGATAGATAGATAGATAGATAGATAGAGAGGGAAAGAGATAGGGAGAGAGAGAACGAGAGAAAGAAAGAGAGGCCAGATCTCTGAAGGGCCAGATTCCTGAGTGGCCCCTACAGAACATACAACTTTTTATTTTTAGCAAAATGCATATGAAAATTGTGCTGTAAAGGTCTCTTTTAGTTTAACCCATCCTGACAACTCAAAATGGGTGTATTTGCCATCCTCTCCCTTCTTCCTGTTTTTTATATCTGTAAGTGCTTCCTGATGAGGTTTAATTCCTTGGACAGGTGCCTCGTTGCCTACTTGTAACTATTCTCTGACCCTGCTTCAAGGGTCAGAGCAGGGTCAGAGAATAGTTGCAAGTAGGCAACGAGGCGCCAGGAAGCAATTAGCAGCAGGTGTCCAAGTTGAAGTTAATTTGTTTGTAACCCTTTTGTAAAAGGTTACAAAGAAATTAGGTTCAACTTTTGCACCTGCTGCTGTAACCCTTGCTTGGCTGAAAATCCTTCCCCGCTGATTCGCGGATTTTACCGCGATTTCGCGAGATTCGCGGATCGCGAAATCGCGGAAAATCCGCAAATTCGCCCGCGAAACGGATTTTACGCCCACCCTTAATCTACACAATCTCAGTGGAGCTTTCTTTGTTTACAAAGTTTTATATCTTCCTCATGCTGTAGTAATTTCGATTTCATATCTATCATGAAATTACCGATGGTTTCTTGGTCATTGTTTTTGGACAGTTCATCTTCCAATGCACTAATTTCTGATAAAATGCCTTCTCTATCCTCCCAGGCATATTTGATAAGTATGTTCAGCATAGTTCTCGAACTGTTGGCAGAATTGTCTTGCCAATCTTGTAGCATGCGGGGATTCTTAGATTCATATGAAGACATGATATAAATACGAAGTCCACGTGGCACCATTGACTTATCATCAATGATCAAAAAGAGGTGTATAGTCAAGAAAAAGTGTGCTGTTCTGAAATCACGTGACAAGCGAAGTCGTGGATAGGAGGAATTACACTAGGCTGAAGAAACTCCACTCCCACTCGGAAGTTGGTTGAGGTACCGACGGACAGAGCGGGGCCTCATTTTCCCGAGCGGGTGCCGGGTGAGGTGAGGTTACTTCCCACAAAACGCTGGGAATAGGACGAGTTATCTTACTATCCACCAGCTAATATTGGGGCTCCAGTTTCTGGTAGGAGTATGTATATTGTTTGAATTTACACTGGAAATTGTTCACTCTGCAGTCGCTTTTTCTATCACGGTCCTGAAGAAAGCTGGAGACTTTCACTCCTTATAGCTGAAACGTGTTGACCACACTGCACAGCGCCAACACATAGTTATATTTTCAAACTATTAGTCGTATTTTAATCTTAACACTAGCACAGTTCCTAATAAACATATTTTCTGTACTAGTAGTTATTTTTAATTTCACTTATCTTTCACTGAGCACTGCACAACTATCAGCACCACTCGAAATACACTGTGGCTAGAAGGTTACCTCGGTCATCCATCTCTGCACCATCATTGGATGGGATTGGGCGAGATTTGAATCCATCATCCGTATCCCACATGATGATATTCCGCCACAATGGTGGGCTGATGGGAGTTTCTTCAGCCTAGTGTAATTCCTCCTATCCACGACTTCGCTTGTCACGTGATTTCAGAACAGCACACTTTTTCTTGACTATACACCTCTTTTTGATTATTGATATTATGGATTGGGTTGTGAGGTGTGATGGTCAATAAACCAACCCTTTCAGACCCCCTAGTTTTCTACCATTGACTTATCTACATAATCTTGTTGCGAGAGTGCTTCCCACCATATTGCTGTTTCACTTTTTTTCAGTTTTTCCAGTCGTCTGAGTTTGGCATTTAGGGAGGTATCCATGTTGTTCGTTGGTTTTAATTTACTGCCTCCAGTACCTGTTGTGCAAGCTAGCTGAGTCACTGCTGCCGCTCTCCGTTCTGCTTCTGTGTTCATATTGATAGATTAACAAGTCTTGGATCAAGAATGTACTTCTGCACAGTTTCTAATTTTCGTTAATACAACGTACATTTGCTGTTCATTTGTACTAAGGTACTACTCCCCTCCTCGTAATCGGAGGTTCTTGTTGCCTCCAAAGTTCAGTTTGTGGATTAAATGTTCACTAATTGGGGTTGTGTAGATTTCTGCAAGCCTTGAGTCCACTTCACATAGCCGAAAGTTAATACGTTCAAAGTAGAGAATCCCTTTATATAAATCTAACTCCAAATAGATTATATTTCCGCAGGATTACTCTTAGGTTTTAACAATTCAACCCATGTGGACATCTCAATGCGGGGGATCGTGTCTCCTAAAGCAATGAGACATGCAAGGGAGGAATACGCTTGCTTCCAAACGTTATCCTACCTCACCCTATCCCCGCGCTCCCCGTGTGGGAAAAAGAGACACTTACCTCCCGCGTCGTTCTCGAAATCAGCTTCTCCCCTTCGTGTTTTAAAGTTTGCACAAATTGGCAGCGCGGCGGCCGGACGTTGGACCTTTTGAAATTGTATTCCACACTCGATCCTGTTGCCGAAGTCCATGTCCCATAGACAAGTGGCGAGTCAAACCGGGCAGATCTCCCGGTAAAAAATATTTCCACCAATTCTTCTCAAAGAAGCACTCGCACTCAGAGCAGTACCAAAGTTTTAATTCGCCAATCAGACTGTAGTAGTACATCGTCCATTACGATGAACCAATGTAATGACTTCCTTTCATGCCGGTATACTTTGTGTGATCAAGACAGTTTCACTGACGAAACGCGTCACGGCGAATTAAAACTTTGGGTCTGCTTTGAGTGTGAGTGCTTCTTTGAGAAGAATTGGTGGAAATAATTTTTACCGGGAGACCTGCCCGGTTTGACTTGCCACTTGTCTATGGGACAGTGACCTTGGCACTTGGCAACAGGATCGAGTGTAGAATATATATATATATATATATATATATATATATATATATATATTACCTACTGGCGGTCGCCAGTAGGTATATATAGTTAGGATTTTTTCTCTATGTAACTTTTGAAAATTCTATGTCTAATAACTTTGGCGTTAGTGGACGGAATCGGACGAAATTTTCAGGAAAATGGCACATTTTGTTTCCGAGCAGCCCCAGAAAATTTGGGGGGGTTTCGTCAAGGGGGGGCCAAGAAAAAAGGGGGTCCCAAAACGCGTTTTTAACATTGAGTTTTTCATAGGGCGTTTGGCCTCACTTTTAGCTCGAACGGCTGAATGGATTTGCACGAAACTTGGCAAAATTGTAGGGACTGTTAGCCCGATGTGCCTTTGCTGGGTCTCAATACATGTGCTCCAGTGGATTTTTAGAAATTAACGTTTAAAAAAACAGATATATCGGTGACTGCGTCCCGGGTAGCGCACCAGTTCGCGAACTTTTCGCGTAACGGAGCTTTGCGAAGCGAAGCTGATTGGCTCTCCGGTGTCTGTCAACATTCTAAACAGTCCGGAGCGGCCGCCATCTTGTCTCTCGGTAGGATCGAGAGACAAGAGGAGGAGAAAAACGAAGGGGGAATTTAATGAAAGGGTGCAAGGTAGACCCTTCTTGACCCCCTAGGAATGATGTTGGGGTTATTTAAGGGTCCCGTGGGGCAAATAAAAAAATATTGATTTTTTTGCGGTAGAAGCGCTTTCCGGTTCGCGAACCGGGATGCGAAACGGGAATTCGCCATTTTGTGTTTCGATTAATTAAATTACAAGATGGAGGAAAAACAATGTGGGAAATGGGTATAAGGGAGTACGGGAGACGTATCCTGACCCCCTATGTTTTCTGAGGGTGGCTGAGGAGGCTCATATATGTTGATACTTGTCTTCCAGCGGCTGCGCATGAGCGTTTTTTTTTTTTGCTGCGTGACGTCTGTTAACATTCGATTCGAAGGAAATCAGGAAGTGTTGACCGCCATTTTGACACTGCGAGTAAATATATTGTTAAAAATAATTGTTATAAATTAATCCGTATTGATAAACATTGTCTGCGCCATCTTGCCTTTTTTCCAATGCCACACTTTTGTCGTGCACGGCAGCCATTTTAGATGCCTTGACCAGACCCACTCTCTGCACGCCGCCGATCGTGACGTCTGTTAACGTTCGATTCGAAGGAAATCAGGAAGTGTTGACCGCCATTTTGACACTGCGAGTAAATATATTGTTAAAAATAATTGTTATAAATTAATTCGTATTGATAAACATTGTCTGCGCCATCTTGCTTTTTTTCCAATGCCACACTTTTGTCGTGCACGGCAGCCATTTTAGATGCCTTGACCAGACCCACTCTCTGCACGCCGCCGATCCTCAGCATGGCTCCCCACCCTCGCAAGCATCTCCCCCACGCACTGGTCACCCCCGCTCTCTCTCTCATGCATGGGCCATAAACCTCCCCCCATCTGCGCTGCTTTTCCCTGAGAATCACACCCCGTGCCCGCCCGACACCTCCCTTTCACCCTATTCACTACCGCACCCTCTGACATTCCTCTTCCTTTGTGTCTGATTGTCCAGGCCGGTCCCAGGCTATCACGTAGCCCTGCAGATGTAGTTTATGGCCTCAACTGTAAAGAATCACCCCTCTTCAAAGGAATAACAGTAGATCAAGGCCCCCACCCGATGAGATCCGTCACACCACACGCGCTCCTACTATCTGATAACCATCCTGTATTGTGATTGGGGAGGGGATTCTCACTGTGAGGGTGTGTGGGACCGAGCCTGAAGCGGAAGATTCCAGGGATGCCTCTTTGTACATTAAAGTTTTTACAATTATGTGTCACATAAAAAATATATAGCACTCCAACAAAGTAGTAGGATTATAAAACTTTAATAACTTATAAATATATAGAACGCAACAAAAACAGTAAACACATTTAAAAAAATGTTTTAAAACAGAAGCAACAATGGTCAGTAGCTGTCTTTTGTGTGAATAGTCCCAAGGCAGCACAACGTGCTGAGTTCTGGACGGCACCCAGGTGATGTCACCTGGGTGCCGCACTGGTTTTGGTATCCTACAATGCTGCTCCGAAAAACGGCGTGGGGCGCCCCGGGGGGGGGGGGGAGGAGGCCTCGTCAGTAGCGGTCTGTTGTGCGAATAGTCCCAAGGCAGCAGAACGCGCTGAGATGTGGATGGTACCCAGGTGATGTCCAGTAAGTTGTCGCACTGGTTTTGGTATCCTACAATGCTGCTCCGAAAAACGGCGTGCGGCGCCCCGGGGGGAGGGGGGGAGGCGGCGTGAACGGGCCTCCCCAGGTGGAGGCTCGTCTGCTGTAGTGGGGCGCCCCTTTAGCGTTTCAGTTGCCATTCCGCCCGCTTTTGCTACACTGTGCCTCATCCGCCATTCAGCTGTTTATCGCCCGCTCTTGCGGCTACAGCGTTTCGCTCACCATGTAGTTGAGTTGCGCCTACTCTTGCGGTGCAGCGATAGGCGGCTGCCACAGGACTCTTAAAATGGCGGCCGGCTCTTCGGATTTGGGCCTGGTCCACTAAAATGGCCTTGGGACACCTTAGAACTCGGACGCTTGTCTGCTAGGGTTTTGGGCTCCATTCTCGAAAGCGTCCCCTCAGCCTTGAAGATTCTACAAAAGTCTTGGGGGCCCCCGACTTCCGCAGGCTTCTGGTGGGGAGCGGCTGCCATGATTGCTTGCGGAATGGCCACGACGGAGCTACGAGATGGTGGTGCTCTCATGCTGACGCCAGCTTCAGTCTGAAACATCCAGAAACACTGTAGACTATCAATTCGATGAGTTCCGGTGGAGCCCCAACGTGACTCGGTAGGGAAGAACTTGCCCTCCCCTTTTTTGAGTGATGGTTCTTGTTGCCTGTCCCCTCTGTTGTCATCTAACGGAACCTTTTTTGATTGCCGAGTGAGAAAAAAAAAGGTGGGTCTTTCATCGTTTGGGAAAAAAAAATCTTTTAATCCAACGAAAAGTGTTATTTTTAGGTCATATGATCAAGCCTTCCATCATTAGGAAACCAAAAGTAAAATGAACCAATGAAAAGTTTTATAAACAAGTCACATGACCTGTTATGCGGCTTTGGGCTATAAAAAGCGTACAAAATCCGTTGGCCCAAGAGGCGTCGTCAGTAGCGGACCGATGTGCGAATAGGCCGAAGGCAGCACAACGCGCCGAGATCCGGATGGCACCGAGTTGGTGTCCAGCAAGTTGCACTGGTGTGGCCATCCTACAATTCTGCGCCGAAAGACGGCGTGGGGTGCCCGGGGGGAGGCGGCGCGAACAGCCCTCTTCCGCCTCCCCAGGTGGAGGCACCTGATCTGCAGTGCGGCGCCCCTTAGCGTTTCACACGCCGTCCAGCCGAGTTGCGCCCGCACTTGCTGCTACAGTAGGCCGAAGGCAGCACAACGCGCCGAGATCTGAATGGCACCGAGGTGGTGACCAGCAAGTTGCCGCACTGGTGTGGCCATCCTACAATGCTGCGCCGAAAGACGGCGTGTCCAGCTGAGTTTCTCCCGCTCTTGCGGTACAGTGACTCGAACGCGCCGAGATCCGGATGGCACCGAGGTGGTGTCCAGCAAGTTGCCGCACTGGTGTGGCCATCCTACAATGCTGCGCCGAAAGACGGCGTGTCCAGCTGAGTTGCGGTCACTCTTGCTGCTACAGTACGCCGAAGGCAGCACAACGCGCCGAGATCCGGATGGCACCGAGGTGGTGTCCAGCAAGTTGCCGCACTGGTGTGGCCATCCTACAATGTTGCGCCGAAAGACGGCGTGTCCAGCTGAGTTTCTTCCGCTCTTGCGGTACAGTGACTCGAACGCGCCGAGATCCGGATGGCACCGAGGTGGTGTCCAGCAAGTTGCCGCACTGGTGTGGCCATCCTACAATGCTGCGCCGAAAGACGGCCTGTCCAGCTGAGTTTCTCCCGCTCTTGCGGTACAGTGACTCGAACGCGCCGAGATCCGGATGGCACCAAGGTGGTGTCCAGCAAGTTGCCGCACTGGTGTGGCCATCCTACAATGCTGCGCCGAAAGACGGCGTGGAGTGCCCGGGGGGGGAGAGACGGCGTAAACGGACCTCTTCCGCCTCTCCAGGTGAAGGCATCTCATCTGCAGTTTGATTTGGTGGGTAATCCCCGACCTGCCAGTACATCCACCATTGAAGTGGCAGTGACACAATCAGAGGCAAGGGAAACGGTTCTAAATCTTCAGAAGAACTTTGAACAAATGAAAATGACATGTTTAACTTGCGGCGAATTAATTTCATGTGGAGAGAGGAGTGTTATTCTAATCAATAGAGCTTATGAACATCATCATAGTCGCTGGTTGGTGGAGACATTTTGACTATATCCTGGACCTGTCCGGCCTTGCCCAAAATGGCGCCGGTATAAATGGGACTCGTAACTCCTTGTTGTGTACTGGTTGCCCAACCTTGATATCACGAGATACGTATGCAGTTTTGAAGCACATGGCGGGTGGGGACGAGTACTGATTGAACATTTGGACATCCCTATTGATATTAAGTTCTGATGTGTTATTGATTACTGTACTATTGAAAGTTCGATTTAACGTCACCCATGGTACTTGCCCGCAAATGTATATCTAGATAATTTTATTGTAACTGGCCCTGTCGTACTTTAATTATAAAATGTACGTCCACCGATTCCGCAAATGTTAGACACCTTAGTTCTTGCAACCTAACGGGTTGCCCGTTACGTTGTTCTACAGTGTAAATGTCCCCTCATCATATACGATTCCAGTTTGCTCCGTGGCCGGCCCACGTGGTTATAGGCCAGTATTTGTATACTGACATTTTCACAATAAAGGTTTTTAAAACAAAACATGGTAGTAGTACTTACATTGGAAAAGTTTTGAATAATAGCCACTGTTTTCGAATCAGTAAAAGGCAAGTGAAATAAAGCAGTCCAATTACATGACGGTTAAAAGGTATACTACGCAGGAACGCAGTAAAGATAAATGGTCAAGGGCTGTTGTGTTTTCTACTCCTGCAACATAAAGTGATCGATAAGAATCTGATATTCAGGCCTTTCGGCGACTAAAACAGCAGGCCGAGCCACTTTTGCTCAACGGCTCCCTCATGGGGCGAAGAAACGCCCTTTTTCTCGAAATAGGAATATTTTACTTGCAGGACAGTTGCAAATTTCCCAGGAAAATACATTAGCCTGGAACATTATAACATATATGTTTAAGAAAAAAAAATGTTCGAAAGCAATGAAAAGCGTTAATATGACCAAGCCTTTCATCACTAGAATAACAAAAGTAAAATGAACCAATGAAAAGTTTTATTAACAAGTCACATGACCTGTTATGCTTATGTTACGCTCTGCGCGCCGCGCTCTGGATCGCTTCCGGGAAGCTGCGCCTTGCGCACTGGAGTACTTCCGGGTGCGCTAACGCGGCACGTCATATGACGCATTACGCGACAACGCAGGTCCAGAATATAGTCAAAATGTCTCCACCAACCAGCGGTCGGAACACAACCCCTTTCAGTAGTCCAAAAAGTTCTGTTAAATGACAACAGAAGGGACAGGCTACAAGAACCTTCAGTCAAAGAGGGGAGGGCAAGTTCTTCTCTACCTGTTCACGTTGGGGCTCCACCGGAACTTATAGAATTTGGGTGGGGTGGGTGGCGGAGCCGAGCTGTCTTGCAGTCATCATGGCGTCGAGCTCAGTTCATCTCACTAGTTTCGTATTTCTCATGAGGGGTTGTTCCTAATGTTTCTATTTTAGCGAGGTCAAAAAGAGATCCCATTAGTGGCCTACTGATTTTGCTCGATTCCTTTTGTTTTTTAAAAATGATTTTTCACTATCTGCAAAGACTAAACAGAGTATTGCGACTCTGTGCTTGTTTGTTATTAGAGAATGAAGCAAAGAGATCCAATTCTAAAACAGTAAATGCTTGGATAACAATCAATCAAATGGAGAGAGAAGCAGGCACAACGGATTACAACGGGGGCAAAGGCCTGCGTTACCTACCCTTCACTATCTGCAAAGAGAGAATACTCCTAAAAGAAAAAAAGGGGGGGCAGCGTTCAAAGCACATCCGCGTGCATAGACACGAAAATGTTTTTATCTACCACGTACTTGACATTTTAAAGCTTTTCATATTTGCTATTAAAAAAACATTGAAATTCACTGAAAAAACCATAGGTTATAGACCATATATAGTTAGGAATTAGCATTTACAAAACCTTAATTTACTCGCACAAAACCATTGAAATTCGCATATATAGTTAGTTGCAATAACTATATATCGCGCACCCGCAATCCACTGCTGATGATGTCACATATTACACCATTCATGACATGGTCAGTGACATCACTGATGACATCTCAAATGACATCACTGATGACATCACTGATGACATCAATCATGTAATAATACGATTAACCTCTTCAGACTCTAATATAACCTTAGATACACTCAGAGTAAACAGACACTCACAGATTGTCACTCATCCATGGAGTTACTCATACACCTAGTCAGTCATGCAAAGAATCAATCACACCTCCATTTCCTCAACTATACAGTTATACACACCTTACTTATTCAAACATATTCTAACACATATTTACTTTCTTATACAATCACTGATACAAGTTTTCAATGATCCATGCAGCCACTCACACATTCACTAGCTCTTATACACAGTAATTTATATATGTGAACTCTCATATGTTCTTTGTTTTACATATGTACTTACTTTGACATGTAGCATTGAGATATCCATTCACTCACCAATACACTCATGCACACAGTCAACCACCCATACAGCTGTTTCCACATGCAGTTTTGAACCCATACATCTAGTGAATCAACTGTTCATACATCTATGCACGGAGTCACACACCTCCCAGACACCCACACACACACACTCACTCTCCCATACAAATACTTGGGCAACCAATCAATAACCCTTATAGTTACTCATATAGGTACTGATCAACACATGCAGCATCTTACACAACAACAGACATACTGATGCACACATTCAGACAGTTTAGTCACTACCCCATGCACTCAGTGAGACACATTTAATCATTTACTCATACAGTCAGTCATGCACCTACTAAATCCTTCATCCAGACACCTATACATCCACTCATTCTTCAATATGTAAGACATATTTTAACTTTACAGAAACTTACAGTCACTGGATGATGTCATCAGTGATGTCATCAGTGATGTCACTGACCATGTCATGAATGATGTAATATGTGACATCATCAGCAGTGGATTGCGGGTGCGCGATATATAGTTATTGCAACTAACTATATATGCGAATTTCTATGGTTTTGTGGGAGTAAATTAAGGTTTTGTAAATGCTAATTCCTAACTATATATGGTCTATAACCTATGGTTTTTTCAGTGAATATATATATATATATATATACATATATATATATATATATATAAAATATAAATCAACTGACGCGTTTCAGCACTTGCCTTCGTCAGTGTCAGCTGGCGACGGCAAGGCGGAAGTTAAATAAGGCATTACAAATGAAACTGAAAACGGATAATTTTACAATTCATGAGCGCCATCTTTGAATGGTGAATAACTCAAACAATGAAAAAAACCAAAATAAGGCAATGTTCATGATGTTAAATAAAGCAATACATATCTACCGACTAACAGTATATAAGTAGTCTGGTACTAGCATTTATGCCCTTAGATGGGCTAGATTCATAAGGATTCTCAATTATAGAACCAGGATTCAAATAAATCAACATGATTCACATTGCACTCATAATCAATATATCCGTTGGTAACCAGGTTTCAGAAAGGAAATTGTATTCAATAAGACCCCTGATAAATTGATTAATTATTAAGGCCTGAATGGCCTACTAAGTGAAACTACAAATCATAATCACCAATATCCCTGCACTACACTATCAAATTAACTCCTAAACATTAAATTCATCATAAGGGGTCAAAAACCAGCTACCAACGAGATTTCTTAAAGCATTTGTAAAGATAAGTCAATTCTCAGGCAGTGACACAGTTCAACACATATACTTTCAATTACTGTTCCTATAAATGCGATAATAGTTCTTCCCCTGCATTGAGTCCTCCCGGTGACTTCGTTTGGAGATCTATAATATACCTTGACTCCAACCGCCTAAGCTTCCGTTTCAGATCCCCACCTCTTATGTCTTGTGGGACACAGTCCAAACTGAAGAAGCTAAGCAGAGTCCTATCACTGTTATGGTGAGTGGCAAAATGCCGGGCCATCGGATAGTTTTAATCCTTGTTCATGATGGCCCTTTGGTGCTCAAGTATTCTCAACTTCACTGCCTTGGTGGTACTCCCCACGTACCGAAGTCCGCAGGGGCAATTTAGACAGTACACCACAAATGTGGTCGAACAAGTAATAAACTTGTTGATCTTAATCTTGGAGTCCTTATGTGGCACCTGGTAGGTAAGTACCCTCTGGCTGTTGCTGCTATATATTTTTTTTTCACCCACCTAGATCAGCATCCTTGTTCTGGGAAATTCGAATCGATATTCGGGTTGATGGAGAGCCAATTAAATAGAAGGCAAAGAACATAAATACGAAAAAGAAAAGTTCAGTTGTATAAAGTGTATTGGGCTGAAGGTGATTAAAACCAATTCTTGGATTTTTAGCTAAGAGATCAACGATCGAAGAAAGCTCTCACTCATCGACCTTAATAAAATGACATATTTGGGCAGAGTATAACTTGCAGTTGTCTGGTGGCAAGAAAGCAAATGCCACTGTTTTCTATTACATCCCTGTTGTATTTTTTTATCTGAAGCTCTAATATGCAAATTGGTCACGTTAATCTGTTTTAGTAAAGCATGTAATGCTGTTTGTCCAGACGGATTGCTTAAAAATATCTAAAAACCCTTATTGTGGACGTTACTATAAGTACCACTCATGAAGGCTGTCTTTCAGACTTAGCCTGTTGATTACCATCTAAATGGCCATTACTTACAGAAATTTCTAAAATTCAGCTTAAGGAGATTAATACGTGGATCAATGGTCTGGTCCGGCATGGTTGTCGGGGAGAATGTAAAAAATGCGCTGTGAAAGTGACGTATTTGCTCATGGCCAGTAAAGCACTGGCCTCAGATGCTTTGACATTTGAAAAGCAGAATATGCAATGTAGCCCTTGAGTCAATATATCTTGGCATGTTTAACTGTACGTCCCTCTTTTACGCTACGGACAAATAAAGAAATGTTACATCAAGAGTGTTACGTATGCATTATTAGTTTTATGTTCTTATAAATGCTTATAACATTTTATAACTGCTTTTATAATGTATTTAGTTTATATGTTTTTAAAGCACAAATAAACTTTATTTCCATTAAAATAAATATATTGTTAGTTTTTCCTGGCTAACTGGTAAACAATGGTGTAACACATATTGAAGAAAGTTACATATTTTAATTCATATTTATTAAGTAGGGATAATGCGTTCAAATTCAAAATATGCTTTGTTCGATCTTATAGCAAGATCATGAAGGTTTTGTACAATAAAAGCATCCAAGGATACAATAAGAACAATAACATTTGCTTAAAAAGACAACAATCCGATAGTTGTTAAATAAAGATACGTGTGTGCAAAATCACAATAAATATAAGCTAGAACCTATACAATTGGATCACTAAAAGTTGGTCTTGCTATACTCAAAAAGAGGTGGCAAGGGAAAACCATATGAGAGCTTCAACAGTGACTCTAGTTATAACATATGGATGAGAAAGGAGGGAGAAGAAGGGAAAGGGTAGAATGGTTGTCTGGGTAGTACGCAAACCAAACTAAATGGTCCGCCATCCATCACCAAGCCACCCGTCCTCCTCCTGTCTAACTAATACAATCTCCTCACTGACTCGAAACAACAAAGGTTTGCTTTACCGAACTGCTCCCAGAAATGTACCTTCCGATTCTAAAGAACTTTTGCTTAGTGGAAAGCATTTGGAGATAGATACCAACCGGTTTAACCTGGAGGAAATTCTTTCCCTCAAGAGGGGGAGAATACATTATTTACATAAATTAATAAAGCACTCACAAAATAAAATAATGTGGGTTTTGTCTTTGATAGAAATATTATTGCAGGAGCACGGGGATAAAATATCCAGTTTGCACCATTTCCAGTACTGATCTAGCATGTCTGTAATAGATTTAATCTAAATCTGGTTACGACAAACTGATGGTTCTTGTTTGTTACAAATGTCAGATAAGATACCATAAATACTGTGATTCTTAGAATTATGTGTGTGTGTACTGACATCTTTTGTAGTTCGCCAGCTACCCTCCTCACCCTGGATTTAGGAAAACAATTTTCTTTGGTCCAAACTAGGAATGCTTCAGTTGTTTTGTCCTGTTCAAGGAATACATCTGGGTATCCCAATTGTGCAAAACTCCTCTGCGTGCACTACAACCAGTGTATAACTATACCACCCTCTATTAAAGGCAGTTCCTTATTATTAAATTATTTAAATATTTCTCCCTATTAGACCAAATGGAAATCCATCTCAGTATAGGAAACAGTGACAATAAATCTGAGAGGTGAAATATCCCTAGTTCTTCATGTAAAGCATATATAGGGATGGACTGAAGTATGGACAACAAACGTGTTTGTAATTTGATTTCCTCTTCCTTTAGGGTGGTCATCCTGGTTAAACCCCAAATATGTGTGCTGTATAAGTCTCCAGATAACATTGGAAATCAAATAGTTTTAACAGTGCCTCTGGTGGTCTATTCTCAAGTCCTTAGAGAAATCAAAAATCACTACCCTACATATAGTTATAACGAGTTTCATAGCTGCCTGAGCAGGTGCCCAAGTGCCTTTATTGTCAAAGATAATGCCTAGATCGGAAAATGCCTCTACTTTAGTTTATTCCCCCCCCTAACATATACTTTCACAATTTCATGATCTTTGGGCTTATTACCATAAAATGTGAATTTATAATAGATGGTACTTGGGTCCAAATTATTCATCAATTGCAAAGAGCTATCTAATAGGAGTTATAAGCCCAAACGGGTATGTGTGATCAAAATTACATCATTCGCATAACAAAGTGCTGTAAGGTGCCACTTCCCCACACTTGGAATATTAGCGGAGGACCGACACAGAACTGTGTCTAGTTTGTAAAAATACAATAAGAAAAGGGACATGATACAACCTTGCCAGACTCCAAGATGTACCTTAAAAGAATTCATAAAGGTACCCTCTCTTTGGTTTCTCACCACTGCACAGAGATCCTGGTTTAGACCTCTCAAGAAAGTAGCCAAAGGCCCATTGACTCCCCTACCGGATAATATATCCCCAAATGTTCCCCTTTTGACTCTGTCAAAGGCTGATGTTAAGTCGGTGAAGGCAAGGTGGAGAGGGGCTGCCTTGACTCAAGTGTGTTTCTTAACAAGATGTAAGTTCAGGCACTGAACAAGGGTGCAGCGGCAAAACCTAAACCCATACTGCAGATTTGGGAGGATGTTGTTCTACTTTGCCCAGGGCAACAACTTATAGAGTATCACCCTCCCCACCATCCATCTTCATGGCAGAATCAATAAGGGAGATTGGGCTATAGCAGACTGGGTCACTGTGGTCCCCATTCTTGAACATTGGAACCATTATTGATTGCATCCCAGACTTAGGAATAGTCCCTCTGTCAGTGGCATTCAAGATGTTCATCAAGATTAATGCCCCATTGATCAAGTGTTACCTATATAAGTCTGGAGGAAACACATCTGGCGAGGGGGCTTTATTTATAGAAAGTAGGTTAATGGCCTTGGATACCTCCTTAACCTCAAACAGAAGAGCTGGAGGCCATTACATAGTGGTTTGTACACTCATTCTTTTCAGCTCCGTATATGATTTAAAATGGTCTGTCCATACGGAAGGCATAATATGACAATCAACTTCCCCTTTATTGGCTGGAGAGACGATTGGCTGTATCACTATTTCCCTAAAAAAGTCACTATTTTTAAGGATACCAGCTTTAAAAGGGTAATTCCATGTGTCTTGTAACAACTCCCTTCTCTTTTTCAATGCTGTTTTATATTTCACACAACAAGCAGGGGTGGGGTGCAACCTGTGGAGTTTCCCCCTATGAAATTCTGCGACGTTTCATGAAAAAGCTGTAAGATTCAGTAGAGTTCCGCCAACAGCCAGAAATAGGCATGTTGGGTTGCTCATGCTTTTATTTAGCACCAGTAGCGCATTCCGCATTGAAAAATCAGCGAGAACTCCACCACGCAGCTCGTAGGCGTACGCAGCCACTCAAGTTGATTTTGCTGCCATTTGAGTAGAAAATCTACTCAAGAAGAGGCCCTCTGACCGCTCTTGTTCGCAAACACCTGCATTCGGAAATCTCACTAGAAGTCCCCCTAGCGACCGTAAATCTAGTTAGGGGGTGGAAAATCTCACTTGTGTTTGCCAGTGGACTCCTGCTGGAGAAAACATTTCACCACACAATGATTAGTGGAATTGTCAGGAACTCCGCATTACAAGAGTAATGGAGAGTCGCTAAATTTTGCCAATTTCATGAGCGGAATGAAACTTTCTGCCCGAACCTAACGACAATGAGATACTTCTTCCCTGTTGCGTGGTGAAGCTTTCAAGGCTGCCATAAGTCTATGATGTGATCTTGAGCATTCACTGCCAAACCACTGACAGACTACTTCTTTCCTAATGATATAGGATTGCAATATTATCTCTGGTTCTAAGGCTCCATCACACACCCTCTTAAATTCCCCCTTATATGTTAAAAGTAGTTTTGAAATGAAGGTTCTCCGGCTGATTTTATTGCATTTGAACCTTCTTACCCGATCACAAGTTGAAAGGGCCTTTGGGCCGAGGGTGACTTTAGATCTAGTGACAGTTCTACCAAAGCCTAATCCCATTTCAATAAGATTATGATCGCTAGAGGAGCTTCAAAATTCTCCTGAAAAATTTGATTCTTCCCTCTAAGGTAGCAGAAATGAAAAATTAACCAACAATATAGCTCAATTCCCTTCCTATAAATGATGGAATAATGGGAGGTTTAGAGCCAACCCAATTCCGGCGCTTTGGTAGGACAAGATTAAATTCTGCTAATAGAGAGTTCAATCTATCTCCTTGCGGTGTGTGGTTGTATTGAACTGGGACCATACCACTTCTCTCTTCCCCATCCTCTGAAGGATAGAAACTCCCTAAACAGGGGTGAATGTTAAAGTCTCACAGAAGGACAATAGGAAAATATATTTGTGCACCCTCTTTCCAATTGGGAAAAATAGGCTCTTAAAACCATTAGTTGTTCCATAGCTTTTTGGGAACTGACTGAATTATAAAAATATAGCACAAGTAAATAAGTTCCATTTGGGAGACGAAGTGTGGCCGCTAGCAGGCGAGGGGAACCCCCGGCTATCTGTGTGAATTTACAACTTAACGACCAAAACAATTAGTGTAGTGAGGCCCCCTTTGGCTCTGCCCACAGCAGAAGGTAGGGATGGGGTAAAAAAGGAGGAAAAGCCCTCTAAATTAAATGTGACAAATTGTTACATCTCTCCTGGAGGACTATTATATTATAATGATTCAGAATACTAAGCCACCTCCTGTCTTCCCTTTTGTTACTTAGATCTGTGATGTTCCAACTCAAGTTATCCACAAAAGTCGATGACTGGATAGCGTTAGAGTTTGGTGGTCTCATACTTTCTGTGGTGACATTCTCTTGCTCCTCACACTTTCCATATAGTCAATCAATATTCTCTAAAGAGTTTAAGGCATCAAAACTATTATGGGTATGAAACACATATTGGGCTAACCCTCTATAGGGTCACTCTGTTCTGGTCTTGTTCAGGGGTGACAATGGAAGGTGGCGGATATAAGAAATCCTGTGGTTGAACCTTTATTGTGGTAGGGAACCAGGTGCCTCCAGCATACACCATAAAAATTTCATAAAAACGCAATCCCCTCTTCCTTCTTTGGACCCTTACCTAATCACTCTGTTCTTTGGCCCATAATAATGTCATTCACAAAAATACCCCCTTCCCTGGTGTGAGAGTAGCACCAATGTGGCACTTCGTTCATCAGTTGGGGTGCTGTTTCGTTCTTATCCTGTGTAAGTGGAAGAACGTTAGACAAAATCCCCACCAGTTGGGTAGAGGCTGGGGGAAGATGTACCATTTTAATGGAATTATCCACTATCTGAGCTTGCTTTTCACCCATCTGAACAACAGCTTGTTTCTGGGAATCAGACCAGATAGGCTGGTCAGTCATGTTCCTATCCTGATAGGGTCCATGCTTTCGTCCCATTTGCTGATCACTTTCACTCTTTCTCTGTCCCTTTCCTACGTCATGCTGGGCCCTACCTTAGACCGGAAGTTCACCACCCAAAATCTCCTCTCCATGTCTGTGTTACTACTTTGCTTTTCTGTCAAAGATTCGGGGCTTGAGATAGTGAGCCTCCAACCCTGAGTCTTATGTTGCAAATAAGTTTTATCCTCCTTCACAGCCCTCTGTGATGGTATAAAGGCCTTTTGTATTTGGAAAAATATTAATTCAATTGCTGTTAATCTTGACATATAATGGTTGACAGAGAAGCAATTAGGTGTTATTTTAGTATTCCAGGGTTCTAGAAAAGAATGAATCATGGGATTGGAGTTCTCATCTAAATCCCCTTTACCAGTGGTTTTTACATTATCTCGCCCACCTAGGTTTGAATTACACATGTTATGTTGTGCTCAGCCAGTTGATTTCCAGAGCTCCCCTTGATCCTTATTTTTCCTTTTCATGTTGGGAGGAGGGGTATCAATAACATCGGTAGCAAAATAATTAATGTGTGCTATAGTCATTTCCTCTGAATTTGGGACATGAAAATTTCAAACTTGAGGCCTCGCATGGTACTTTTAATAAGGAGTGGCGGGTGGATCGCTAAAGCTGGCACACCTGATCCTAATTCTTCCTCCACTGAATTTATCTCTTCTGTTAAATCCCCCACAGCTGAGGTTAAATACGTTTACATCAAGTTTCTTTAACAACAGGTTCCTGCACACTTGCTGTCGGGGGTGATAGTTTGCGTTTGACCATGATGAATGGCTACAATTGTTTCCTTACTTATATTACTAAGAATCAAACACTATGGGCGATTAAATAATTAAAAACGTGACAAACATTGATTGTAAATAAATAAAAATCAAATAAAATATTAGGGTCCCCCAAAGTGGCTTAGCCAAGGCCTCAGGGCAGCCTTAAACGTGTGTCCTATTCAGTTTTCCAATGCACTACCTTGAGTGCGTGATGTTGCCGTGGTGGCCCAGCCCAGCCTTCTTTAGGCTTTGATGGGCCCGGATGGGCCCACCCGTGACCCTTTTACCGGGCACTGCCCATGCACATTGTGCGTCTCGGGGGAACCTCAGAGTAATTTCTAGCACAAAGTCACTGGTGTTTGCTCCACCTCTCCTGACCTCAGCTTTGAATTTGTGAAATCTCCATGCAGCTTTAAGTGCTTGCCGCGGGGGAATCTTGAAGTTTTTTTTTTAGCACAAAGTCACTGGTGATGGTCCCACATCCCCTGACCTCACTTTGGAATTCTGGGGCAAGAAGTCCTCTTGCAGCCTTTAGTGCATAGGGATGATCAGTCAAATATTGCCACACTAATGTCCTATGAATTAATTTTTGAAATATTAGTAA
This sequence comes from Lissotriton vulgaris, assembly GCF_964263255.1. Classification (NCBI taxonomy): domain Eukaryota; kingdom Metazoa; phylum Chordata; class Amphibia; order Caudata; family Salamandridae; genus Lissotriton; species Lissotriton vulgaris. Next base: position 797,188,689 of record NC_141687.1, read on the forward strand.
TCCCACCCAGTATCTTACACAGAGCGCTATAAGCAATCAAATTTGTAACCGCAAAGGTACCCACGAAACGAATAGAAAATCAATATTTTAGAGCACTGAACAAAAAAGTGCACTCAATGCACATGTAATGTACAAAGTAAACAAACAATCAACAAATGAAATAGATCAAAATAATAGTCAGGGGAGTTTGGAGTTATTGGAATATGAAAATTGGTTCATACTTGCATTTAGCACATTTGTCCCTGAAGAGAAAGTGAGTAAACATGTTTGAAGAAACTCTGTAAAAGCCTACCTATCAAATTTAGCAAACGAGAGATGGAAATATTGGTGGAGAGAATATTGTAAATGAACCACAATTGGTTTGTTCCACAGCTCACCAAAGCCTGTACTAGATAAAAATGAGCGAAGAGATGATCAAAAGTAAGTGCTGATGCGCAAGAGAAGAGAAATAAAGATGAGTTATATCAAATGGTAACATTAAAAGACACTTGTGGAAAGTAAAGAAAATAGTAGAGGAAGAGTAGCATGGCTACCAATTGATCTAGAATTCAAGTCCATTGAAGACAATGGCCATAATAATCAGGGTATGTATTCAGGGTCTATATGTAGGTGGCACTTTCAAGGATAATGAAGGTTGACCATTTCACTATGGTCATACTTATTGCTAATGAATAGAAGACTTAAAACTAGACAGCGCTTTTATATTATTATCTCAATAAGTGTAAAAATGTATAGCAAATTGCGAAATAACCTAAATCCAGAGCAAAAGTCCTTTATTACTCACTTAATATTTAATGGCCATGCAGTGAATAGTTCTATGATCTATGTCCACCTAAAATATTTGAAAGAGTGCTTGGAATCGATTCATTAAAGTAACACCTTTGAGAAATATTAACAATCTACTATTCCACCGAAATAGTTTTTGCTTACTTGAGAAGGCAATGATGAATGTCTTTGATCAAAAGCCCTTTGTAAATCCTAAGAACTTTGCCCAATTTCGAGTCAATCATAGATTTCATTACTGCTGGAGAAGGATGCAGCCGCTCTGACTTAACCATTTAATGAACATGACAATAACTTTCTTTTTGATACCTCAGGGCCTGTATTTTTATCCATCAGGGGAACAGAGTCTGAGTTGTTGTCTGTCATTGGAAGCGTGAGCTTTGTGGCAGATGTATCTAAAATAAGGGCATAATCACAACGCGGTTGGACGAGCGTCTGTGTTGGACGAGCGTCTGACCGGCATCGTTTTGGAAACGTGTCACTCGACAATGAGTCTGAGGTCCTGCTTCCCTAATAATGATGCAACCGCCTTCACAGCAGTCGGAAAGTGTATCTTTCCTATTGTGTCTTGTGCTGGGGCTGCAGCCGTGCTGCGATAGGAAATATGCACTTTTCAAACATCCTTCACTGTGTGACAGGGATGTTAAGGGGGACCCATAGCTGTGGCCCTGGGGGTACCGGGGCACTGCTAGGGGCCCCAAATGTCCCTTTCCATCTGCTTTTCAACAGGCAGACTGAAAGAGACATATCCCTACAGCGGTGCCTGAGCAGGCACCGCCCTTATTGTACAGAATACATCTGACCGCTGAGCCAAGGGGCACCTTCAGCCCATCGGAAAAGCAGCAGTCGATCCCTCTGCCTGCTGCCTCCAACCGCTACATTGTAATGCGGTGGTCAGACCACAGGGGCAGATGTCATCAGACCGCAACTGACGGCCGGTCGATTTCAGTCCGACTGGCATTGTAATGACCCCCTATATTTAATAGCTGTCTTAGACGCATTTAATGCAGTTGAACAATGTAATCTCCTCAAAATGCTGTAACTAAACAAGCTAGGGTCATGTCTGGTGTAAGTTTTTTTCATAGAGACAGTTTAAGAAACCTATATTTCTGGTTGCCTCCGAATAGTACAGGTTTTTGTGTGGAGTTGTGCAAGATTCATTTTTATCTCTATTTTCTCACTTACACTGTAACAATAACCCGTTTCATCTGCATCTCTTACATTCACCTCTATGACACATGACTGCTGCACTTGATTGGGCTCAGATTGAGCAGTGATCATGATGAAACCCAGTTTATTGATCAGGGTCATCTGGAAGTTTTAGTATCAGGGAAAACCGAATCAACATAGGACCAGTGTGCACATAGTTGATAGATAAATGCAGAACTTTTGCATTTGGTTTCCCTAGAACTAAAATTATATTTCTAGCATTTGTGATAAATGCCCAATTGGTAGTTTTTCAGTACTACTCTGTAGCTCTCACACTGCCAATGGACTGTCCACTAGCACAATTTCTGCTGGCAGCTGAGAAGATAATATTTTGTGCACCCAGTGTAAGATCCAGCATAAGCAACTGTAATAACTGCAATTGTTTTTGTCTGGAATATGTGAAAACAAAACTCCCAAATTCATTTCAGTAGTAGTTCTAGAGTACTCTTGGGCAACTGTGGTAGATAAACTTCAATCCAACCACTAGAATCACACCAGCCATTTGTGTGTGTATGGTTCGCTTTTTGTATATCTCCAAAATAGGAACGTTTAAAAATGCCTAATTTTTGAGACATTGATTCTTCAAACACACTGGCTTACCTCGTTAGGGAGGAATTATTCATGATAAAAATTGGTTTGCTAATTGGAATCTGATGAAAAGCCCATAAGAAGATAATAAGGGGACCATTTTGTGATAGCGGCCCACATGTAGGCCTTTATTCCTCTTGCTGCGGTATTTTAAAGTCTGGAGCAGATAATAGTTTGCACTCAGAGATTCGAGTTTTCATGGTAAGTACAGCTCTGACTGGTTTCTGCCTTCACAATTTATACCATGTAAAACTTGGAGAAATGAACGTGTACATAAATTGCACAATCCGAAATTTAGACTCTCATAGAAGGAGTGCCCCCTTCCAAGACGTGGAAAATGGAATTAAGTATTATTACAATAACCTGGGGGGAAAAAAGTACAGTAATGGCAATTCTGAGTACTCCATTAGTGCATCATTTTATTGTTGTTCGTGTAATGAGTCCAAACAGAAAATAGACATGAACATGATTAAACACGTCTGCAATTCTGCAAGCTTCAATTTGCGGCATAGATCACATCTGTTGACGAAATGGGAAAGAACTTAAAGTGTAATATCGCTAGAAACAAACACGCATTCCTTAAATTTCTATCTGCTCAATGTAAAAAAAAGGGTAAGGAAATATATATAGTTTTTTTTGCTATTTGACCTAAATTTGCTTTGTTCGTAGGCCATCTAAGGAGGGACTATACTGAATAATGTAGATTTTCCTAGTACTTATGACGGAAAGTCTTAATTTTAGCAAAGCCACGGAGGCGAGTATTATGCCTTCTTTTCTTTGTTTTATTTTCAATAGCAGCAAGATAAGCAAGTAACTACAATACCCAGAAGGCACAGCAGGAAAACTACTGGCCAATGGGATTGGGTAAAACAAACAATAAACTAATCACAACATAGATAGTATATATGGTCCAAACCGACCATGAGTAGTCCTTTTTTCTTGTGCGAGAAAGTCAATTAGAATGTAGAAACAAAGGAAATATAGTTAACAAAATGCAAAAGGTCATAATCCAAGCAAATAAATCCTGAAGGATACCCAGACCTGCCGGATAGTGATGGAGGAAAGTTCCACGAAACACAGATGAGGATCCGGATGCAGAGAAGAAAACCAAAGGAGTAGAGTCAGTCTTAATTGGAGGCTGGTGGTAAAGCCGGAGTTCCTAAGGGTGGGAAAAAACAGACATGATTAGTAAAGCAGAGGTGGGATAATACTCGCCTCCGTGTCGTTAATAAAATTAAGACTTTCCGTCATAAGTACTAGGAAAATCTACATTTTATGTAAAGAACAGAGGCTCCTATTATGCTTGTTCAAAGCATATTAACCACCAAAGAAGAAGCAGTAACATCAGGTTTGCAATAAAAAGTTTTGAAAACCGAATCATTTGACCAATCTGCTGATTTAAGGATATCCTCCAAACGAGAGCCTGCCCAAAAGGCTTTAGAGGCCATAGCACCCCTGGCGGAGTGAGCACCAAAGGCGGTAATGTCAATGCCCGCAAGGGACATAATCCAGCGCACCCAAAGGGCGAGCGTGGCAGAAGATACATGATGATGGGGTTTGCGAAAAGAAATGAGCAATTGCGAATGAGAGGAGGCTCTGAGATCAGCAGTTTTTTGTTCATAACTTTTGAGACATTGACCAACACAGAGCTGTGGTTGGGAAGGGAAATAGGGATAAAACACAGATTGCAGATTGGTTTTGGTACGCCTGTGAACCTGAAACAAAACAAAAGAAGGTGAAAACTGTCTGGAAGACAAATCCAATGCTTTGACATCAGAAACACGTTTGATTGATGTTAAGCACAATAACATGGTAAGTTTGGCTGAAAGCATTTTGAGCGAGAGAGCATCATTGTCAGGCCATGAAATAAACAATTTGAAAACCAAATTATCATCCCATAAAACTGAATACTTAGCCAACTGAGGTTTTGAGAATCGGACTCCTCGAAGAAGGCGACACACCAAAGGATGAGTACCTACCGGCTTATTGTCGATGGGACAGTGGTTCAAAAAGATAGCAGATCTGTAAAGGTTGACAGTGCGGCAAGATTTACCTGCGCTAGCTTCTGAAGCCAGGAAGTTAACCACAAAACTTAGAGGGGTTGAAAAGGGATCGACAGACCGTTCCAGACACCAGCTTGACCATAAAGTCCAAGCTGACTTGTAGGCTCTGGAAGTGCCCGGGGCCCAAGCTTTACTGATAAAGATTGAAGCTTCCTGTGAAACGACGATGTCAGAAGATGAAGACCGGAAATTTTCCAAGCGGAAAGAACCAGGGAGTGATCTAGAATCATGGCGTGGGGGAGACCCTGAGGGTCCAGAAGAAGGTCTTCGCTGAAAGGAAAAAGTATTGGAAAGTCCACTGCCAACTCCAGGAGCGAAGGGAACCAGATTTGAACTTGCCAGAAAGGAGCTAGAAGAACCAAGGAGGTCAACTGACGTCGGACTTGAGCAAGCACCCTGTTGATCATCAGGAATGGAGGGAAAGCATAATTGAGGTGAAGGGACCAGTCCTGTAGCAAGGCATCCGTCGCCAGAGCGAGAGGATCCGGCCGCCAACTGAAGAAAGCGGGAAGTTGGGAATTGAGACGGGAAGCAAAAAGGTCGATAGAGAAAGGGCCCCATTTTCTGGAGAGAGAAAGAAAGACGGAGGGAAGAAGCTTCCAATCGCTTGAGTCTCGCAGATAACGAGAATGCCAATCCGCTATGGCGTTGAGATTGCCTGGCAAGTACTCCGCCCAAAGGGACAACTTGTGTTGAAGACAGAATTCCCAAAGGCTTTTCGCAAGTTCTGCGAGAGGTTTGGATTTTGTGCCACCGAGATGGTTTATGTAGCGAACCGCAGAAACATTGTCCATCCGAAGAAGAATGGAACAACTTGCCTTGTTTTTCGCCAGACTGCGGATTGCAAAGGAGCCTGCCAGCATCTCTAAACAATTGATGTGCAATGACGACTCCTCTGGAGACCATGTACCTCCAGTCGAGATTGAACCACATCGGGCGCCCCAACCCGACAGACTGGCATCTGATTCTAATACAAGATCTGGGGCCATCGCGAAGATCGTTTTTCGTTCCACGCATCTAAATGGTCGATCCACCATTGAAGTTCGAGGCGTGACTCTAGGTCTAGGTGAATAAGATCTGAATACGCCAGTCCTTTGCGCAGGTGTCTTATCTTCATTCGTTGAAGGGCTCGATAATGTAATGGGCCGGGAAAGATGGCCTGAATGGACGCCGAAAGAATGCCCACTATCCTTGCAAGAGAACGAAGGGACACTTGAGAGAGCTGGAGCACATGACGTATCTCCGAACGGATGGCTGTAACCTTGGATTGCGGAAGGTAAAGAGAAGCGGTGGAAGAATCCACCGAAAACCCAGAAACTCTATACTTTGAGATGGAACGAGCATGGATTTTTCTGAGTTGATCAGAAAACCCTGATCGAGGAGAAGAGACTGAGTCACATCGAGGTTGGCAAGAAGAGACTGTTTGTCGGTATGCATGAGCAAGATATCGTCTAGGTAAATGATTAGACGGATGCCCAGAGACCGTAGTTATGAAACGACAGGTCTCATCACCTTGGTGAAGCACCAAGGAGCGGAAGAAAGACCGAAAGGAAGCGAACAAAACCGGTAGGTGACACCGAGCCACTGAAATTGTAGATACTTTGTGTGAGCTTCGTGAATGGGAATCGAGAGATAGGCATCTTGAATATCCAATCTGACCATCCAGTCGGATGGGCGCAAAGTGTCCCTGCGATGGATGATGGTCTCCATCTTGAAGTGGCGATAAACCACAAATTGATTGAACCACTTGAGATTGATCACCGGACGTACTTTTTTGTTCTTTTTTCAGACCAAAAAGAGAGAGCTTAGAAACCCGGAGGGATCAAAGGGAGCTATGAGGATAGCTCGCTTGGTAAGAAGATTTTTAACTTTCTGTGAGATGAGCTGAGCCACGTCTGCGGAAAAAAACAGAGGCGGAGAAAAAATATCCTGGAAAGGAGGAGCGTAGAACTCTATGAGATAACCTTGGACAGAATTGAGGACCCAAGGGTCCGCTGTGAAGAAACAGAGACAGACGTCCTCCGATAGGAGGAGAGGGGCTTACCTTGGTTATTGGCTTGGCTGTTGTTGGAACGGAAGCCTTTTTGTCCGCGGCCACGGAAGCCATGGCCTCGTTGGGGATAGAATTGTGGCTTGTAGTCTTGATAGCCAGAGTTGGATGCACCTCTGGAACCTTGGTTTTGGGAACCGCGGCCGGAAGAGCGGTTCCTGCCTCTGCCGGCCCTGCAAAAAACCCGAGGATTGAAGACTTTCTTGATGGAGAATTGTGCTTTGTCCAATGAAGTAAAGGTAGATACATAACGGCTGAGGTCCTTGACAAGGGAATTGCCAAAAAGGAGTCCTTCTGCCTTGACACCAGGATCCTGAGAAGCCAGGTTCGCTAATTTTGGATCTAGTTTAATTAATAGGCCCTTGCGGCGTTCATGGATAATAGCAGCGTTGGCATTGCCCAAAAGACAAAAGGATCTTTGGATCCAAAGAGAAATTTCCTCAGGGTTGAGGTCAGACCCATCTAGGCGGGCAGTCTCCGCCATATCCAGCACTCGGGCCAAAGGACCAACAACATCTAGCAATTTTTCCTGACAAGTGGACCAAGCTCTCCCATGCCCTTGCGAGGGTCCTTGCCAAATTTCGAAAAGAAAGTAAGGAGAGGTTGATCAATGGAAGGAGTAACAGTGATATGAGAGGGTAGAGAAGGTTTAGGACATTCAGACTTAAGTTTGGCTCTGACAGGCTTATCCAGAGGAAGACGTAATTTGGAGGAGATATAATCACCCACGTGGGGAATGGGGAACCATTCTGTGGAATTAGGGTGTCGAATAGAGGTAGGGTCAAACATAGGATTGCCCTCCGAATCAAGCACAGGTTGGGACGCAAAAGCGTCAAGTCTAGGCTTCTTGGGAGAAGGACGATCATTAGTCTGAAAGAGGTCTGCCAGGTCGTCGGTGTCACCCATATCATCATCATCATCATCCGTATCGGGGATGGAGTCAATGACCAGCTTCTTAGGAACCTCCATATTTTTGCTCTTCGCTTTACTTTTGCCCACAATCTTAAACCCCTCCGTGGTAGGAGGCCTGGGAGGGACCACGCCCTCAGTCTGGCGCGAGGAAGACTCGCGAGTCAGCAGTGACACATTTTTGGAAACATTAGTGGAAGGAACCAGTTTACGCTTTCTGCTTTCCCCCGCAGAATGGGCCAAAGCTTTGGTCATAAGACTCAGGAGAGAGTTCTCCATGTGTTTAGAAACACGAGTCATAGAAGCTTCCACAGCTGTCTCCACAGAGGAATTAATAAAGTGGCTAAGGTCATGTTTAAAAGTCTCACTTTCTTCATTATCCAGCTCAGGAGAGCTTGAAACCTCCATAATATGACCAAAAGGCAGTGAGGAAAGGGTTAAACAAAAGGAAAGGCAAAGGGGGTGTGAGCGAGAGGGAAAACACTCCCCCGGGGGCGGGACCGTGAGGAAACGAAGTCTGAAACACGGAGAGCCTCACAGAAACGTTCGTGGAGGAATGCGATTAGGCGAAGATGCAGGGAGAGGAAAGCGCGATGCGGGAAAAACCAACAGCAGAGGCGCGCGAGGGGGGGAAAAAAGGTCTAGACCAAGGGACCGGACAGAAATAGAAGACAAGCGCGAGCAGCGCTCGAAGGCACAACAGATATACGAGCGCAAGAAGCGCTCGAGAGCACAATAAATTAACGAGCGCAAGCAGTGCTCGAGGGCACAAATTAATAGCAAAACCAGTAAATACAATGCAAAAACAGCAGAGAACAAGTAAATATGACTTATCTGACTGCGTAGCAGCAAGAAAAGAGGACTACTCATGGTCGGTTCGGGCCATATATACTATCTATGTTGTGATTGGTTTATTGTTTGTTTTACCCAATCCCATTGGCCAGTAGTTTTCCTGCTGTGCCTTCTGGGTATTGTAGTTACTTGCTTATCTTGCTGCTATTGAAAATAAAGCAAGAAAAGAAGGCATAATAGGAGCCTCCATTCTTGACATAAAATTGCCATTGAATGACGCTAATGTAGGAGAAACAGGTATAAATGTGATTTGCTTACAAATTTGTCAAACTTTTTTAGCCCCTGAAAATGTATTTACATACATTCAAGATATATGTATTAATACTTGTTTAAAGTGTTTTATGGTTTATCACAAACTGAATAATACTATTTGAAAATATTATTCGACCGATTGAATGTTTTAAATAATGTTTTCGAATTATGACTAATGTTAAACTTGTCTCCTTAATCAATTACCATCCTTGCCTTTTATCATATTTTAAACTTTGTGCTGTCAGTTATCTCAACCCTATATAAATTAACTTCCCAGAGACAAAAATGTACATCGGCAATATCCTCTACCTTTTAATTACATGGGATTATTTTTGATATATAAGGCAAGTGAACTAAGGCAACCTCTACATATATGAACTCCGCTCTCAACTTCAAAAAGAGAAAGGCGTGGACTCCGATATTGTGGAAAATCAAAAATCTTCTATTTAGTCATGATACGAGGCAAAAAAATTTGCAACAAAGCCAAACATCTATTGTGTTTGGTTATAGTCGTTTTACAGACGCACAAAACTTGGAAAAATGTATTCTTTGCATTGAATAATTTTAAAACGCGGAAACAGCCCCTCTACGGCCTGTAGATGATATTCTTATTTTTGTTTTACATAGAGTTGTAGTACTGGACCACATAGATATTCGTATAAGTAACTGACCTATTCAACTAACACAGCCAGCACCGTATGTGAGAAATTTGAATATCCTATTAGCAATTTTCCCAGTAATATATTATCTGTACATTTTACCATCAAGACACGGGTAGTGTACATTGGAACTGTATACTGTGCTGCCTCGTACTGGTCCGCTTACATTTTGAATCCCCAAGCCCTTTCATTCTGTAATCAGGTCTCGAACAGGACATGTTCTTCTGCATACAGCACCCATATTTTAGCTGCTTCGGCTTCAATAAAACTCTTCAATGTCCAACAGATCATTGGAGCTATTGTGTGATGTTTCAAAAATCTTATTAGAGGGATTTAGCAAACGTTTGGTGAGGGGGAGTTCCACTGTCAACTTTCATTGGTTATTTTTTTATTCATACTGGAGAACTTGGGGGAGCTGTCCAAATGACAGCAAGGCCGGGGCCCAAAAGGGGAAGATTGGCTGACCGGGTCACTCTTGCAAAGTACAGCAGCCCTGCAGTGGTGGCCAGCACGGATCTGGGGTGGGAGGGGGTGAGAGGGTAAGGGGGTAAGGAGGTATAATTGTAAAAAAAAGGAAAAATTAACTTATCTCCTTGCCACTATGTTCCACATCGTCTCTCCTCCGAGGAACAAGAAGCAGCCAGGCTCCCCTATGCCAATCACAGAGCTGCAATGCAGCGCTCTGATTAGTCTGAGTGCTGTGGTTAAGTGCTCAGATGGGGACTGGGGGCTTGGGCATGTTCTTCATGCAGGCTGTAATGTAGTCTGGAGGACATGCTAAAAGTGCACATGAATGGTCGACCAAGAGGGTCAGTCAAAGGATCATGCGCACCTTGCATGCCCATCTCTCCTCCCTAGCTCTGTCATCAGAGGAGCCCCACCCTCATGCTGCTGCAACAGGGATGAATACAATGATACCATTGCATTATTATCATTTTATTTTCCTTTCTTTTCTTTTACTGCTGCACAGATCAACACTCCTCTGTCTTAGCAGAGGAGCTGCCACTGGAGCCCTGCCCATCAAAGGTGCTGCAAGGCGGCGGGTGGGTCTCTCTTTCCCGCTCGCCTCCTCGGACAGGACACCACTGTAGGATCCTTCACAATGCCACAATGATTTATGTTTTTTCTGTTTTTGTCTTTTTCTGCCATTGTACTTACTTACCTCTTCGCCGGCATGCTCCGCTCCTCTGCCTCAGCTCTACTGAACTAGGTGGCCGCTCTGTGGCTGTATCTGGGAGGGGGACAGGGGGCCTTGTGTTTTTTGGGATAATATTTGGGCAGTGTTGTATGGCAATTGGATGAGCAACAATAAATGTGTTTATTTCGGATTAAACACATTCATAAAATATCAGTAAATAAAAACAGTAAGAGTAGATTGTGCAAAACATAAACAAGGGAGTCCTGAGGGATTTGCAAAGTTTAGATGATGTGAGTGGGCTATGTTTACAGTGGCAAAGAAAAAGATAGTGATTAAACAGACTGTCAGGGCAAACGTAAACCACTAGTTCGTAGTGTCATTACTAATGGCAACAATTATTCAAAGCAGCAGATAAGACATTGTTAGTAGACAATTAGATGGATTGCCAGTACAAAAAAAAAACAGTCCCCAGTGTAAAAGCAACCTGTGCTTCATTGTACCCCACAGTGTAATCTCAGTCATCATGATCATAATTTACAACAAACCTAAAGTGTTAAACATTGTGCTACATGCAAATGAGGCAGTTCTATATCTGCAGAGGTTTAGTCCGAGAGTCTCAGGTAGGCAAGTATCAAGGAATGCAGAAGTCGCCAGAATGAGGATAGCAATACTGAGCAGTGGCGGATCACATAGAGCGTGCTGCGGGGTGGTGAGGCGGGGCGGGGAAGGGCAGGGTGGGGGGTAGTAAACTCGGACATACGACATAACAGAGGAATGTAATAATTACTTTGCTCTGTTCCATTGTATGTCCGAGTTTACTACCCCCACTCTGCCCCTCCCCCGAACCACCGCTCTATAGCACACCTAATGAGTGAAGTAGTGTGGCTCACCGGTTAGAGGCGGCAGACCCGAGAGCAGAGGACGCCCGGGACCAGGGTTCGATTCCCGGCGCGGCAGGTTTCTGGACCAGGGTCAACGGACTCGATAATTCTCTCGCCTCGGTGCCCACTCTGATCAGCGATCACACTCGGCAACTCTGGGCATTAGCTTGCCTCATCTTCACTAACGGCCCCACCAGACCGCCGGGGATGCCTGGTCTCACCCTGAAGATACCCATTAAGGGACCATCTCTCAGGGAAGCCAGGAAGGGTTTCGCAGCGGTCGAAGCGCCTTGGGACCCTACGGGTATGTAGTGCGCTATATAAAATGCCTATACATTTACATTTACATGCGAGCCGCCACTGACACTGAGTAAAAACTCTGGTTCATGTGCATTTTGAACAGGGCAATACATAACTGACCATTACTTACAATTTCAAGGATTTATGCCTAATATACCACATCCATCATAGAAACTTTGCAACTGCACTTGCATAGTAAGGCCGCAAATCCAACTGTACAAATCTCAGGGCCTTTGTGCAGCTTCTAGTACTTAGAATGCGGCAGACTGGCCTAATTCAAGTCTGTCTTTGGTGTGAAAATGCTGTGCGAAAAAAAATAACATGTGCTATGTCTTCTTTATGGCTTTTATAACTCGGGCAAATCAGTGGGAATCCCATTTGTGAGAACCAGTTTACAGTAAATGACCTGAGTGGAATGGAGCCTAGCGTAAACTGGACATATAATTTCTTTTCAAAAGGGTTGGCGATAACCTCCTGGTATTTTTCATTTAGAGGGCTCGTCGTGAACCATACAAAATTCATGGAAAGGGTCCATCTGTGGGTGTGTTCAGACTCTTTTTGAACCACCCGGTGCCAATATAGTTTTTTGATTTCCTCTTAATTTGGGATCGGCTCTGTTTGGGGAGTTTTCCAGAGCCTTGCTCCTCTGGAGCCGCACAGTCAGAGATTCTTTGTTATCCGTACACCACTCAATCATGTGGAATCTGTCTAATCTGATTACATTGCTTACGGCCTCAGCAAGCTAAGGCCTAGATGCATCAAGCTCAAAACCGCTCGCAAAGGGGCAGATTCTCAGGGCCATATGCATCAACACATTTTCCCATAGACACAGAATGGGCAAAACCCTTTGATGCATCTGACCCTGCGAATCTGCCCCTTTGCGACCGTTATTTTAGCATTTGGGATGCATCATCCCAAATCCCTTCATTTTGCTAACTCTCCCCAACAGACTAGCAAATTTAGATGAGGTTTTATCACTGGTTATCTTAATTTCCTTCAGGTTGTGTGTTACTTTGCTTGTAGAAACAGTTTCCCCAACCAATTGTAGGACCACAAATTGATTACTGCAGGGAACTGTGGACTCCAGAGTAGTATCCTGTGGGTTAGCCCAAAGAGAAGGGTCCTCCGAAAGAACCGTTGGACCTGGCTTATTCATTACAAGGGTCTTATACATGGGGTTGCCAGCTTCTTTCCTATTAAACATGCTTGATACTGTTTGCAACGCCCTCTTCTGATTTTTAGCTATGCCCTTTTTGGCTGTGTCTTGGGGGCTTTTATTCCCAATTATTGATTCAACCTCCTAGATCAGTTGGTCGATTTCCTTTAGGGTAGAGTTACTTGCTTTCTACAGTACTTTTGCTGTGAGTAATCATTCCCTGGGAAGGTTTAGTAGCTTTCTTTTCCCCCATTTGTTTCTTTGAACTCTCTAGGCACAGTGCATACCTGCAGTTGGTGCGAAGTGAATGCTTAGTTTAGAACCAGTGGAAACTGATTCCAGTAACTCACATGAGTAACACACCAAGTATCACATGTACACAAGTCCAGATGGGGGCTGCTTTGCAAGTTTAACTCAGTCTACTTGGAGTTCCCACCCCACTAGATTGGGAGAACAGCCTGAGCACTTCTGTATGGGAAGCCTTCTCATCACTCTTCATTTGACTGTGGGGCTCAAGGTTGCTGGAGCTGCTGGTGGGGACTCAAAGTCCCAGGAATCACTCACTCAAAGGAGTAGCTGCCACATCCTGCATTTTCCGTAGCATCAGTGCGCTGTATAGCTCCTTACTATCTCCGGTGGAACGGGACTCTTCATTTGACTCTGGGCCTCAAGGTTGCTGGAGCTGCTGGTGGGGACTCAAAGTCCCAGGAATCACTCACTCCAAAGAGGAGGGGTTGCATATTATATTTCCTACTGCTGCTGTGTGCTATATAGTGCCTTGATATCTCCGCAGTGCAGGGCTTTCCATTCGACTGTCGGCTTTGAGGTTGCTTGAGCCGCTGGCGGAGAAACACTCACTCTGCACCCTACATTTCCCGCTGTGCTCTATATAGTGTCTTACTATCTCCCATGGTGGGGGATATGCGGGCCTGTACTACACCCTTAGTACCAGGAAGAGCCAGGGTAGGACCACACATTTGCCTTTGTAGCCAGGACTGTATTGCTATATTGGTAGGACTCAACCCGCTCAACAGAGGGACTTGTTGTAAGCATTTGCTCTGCCCTCCTCTTGTGATTCAAACTGATTTGGTCTGTGGTGTTACATGGCCTAACGGGCACCTGAGTGGAGGATTGTATATTTTGCTGTTGCTTGTGCAAACTATTTATAATTGCATGAGCAGCTGTGGGAACCGTACCGTTAACTTACAGTTCAAGGTTTTCTGAATTTTGTGTCGATGGGACATGTGAGGCAAGGGTTCAAGTCCCAGCATTGGTGACAAAGTTATCCTTTACAGTCAACACTCTTTAGCAGTTGTGTGCTTTATTTGAGATTGGTAGCGACTAGGCAGTATACCCTGGAGGCACTGGTCCTTTATTTACCCACTCATTGAGTTTGGAATTGTGGTCTAGTTCTGGCGGGTGCATGGGGACCCCCCTAATTTTGACACTGCTGGTTTTGTAGACTCAGGTTGATGGTTGTGGTTTGTTGTTACCCCTTCTTTGAATGTTGGAGCAATTTGCTGTGTGCAACTACGAACCTGAATCGGCAAGGGTCTGTGTAGTGTGGTGTTGAGGTACCTTAGTTGACTTGTCGGATATAGGGCTTTTCGTAGTACTTTGGTTGCATGCTTTTGTGGTTAGCCTTTGCTTCAATGCCTGGTGGTGAAAAGAGAGGTTCCATGGGCCCACGGGCTGAGGTTGATATGGAGGTGTTAATTCATAGGATTGATGCAATGGATACGATTCTGGCCCTGTTGTGACTGCAGGTGACTAGGGCTAGCCTAGTGAACAGTTGGCACCCGCCGCTGAAAGGTCTTTGGGGCATATGTAGGTAATTCACTTTTTGCGATTCTCAAATAGCGATTTTTAAGGAATCGGTATTTGAGAATTGCAAAATGGAATGTAGGTAATAATTCGCATTTTTTTGTGAATCTCTAAAATTCCTAAATTGCGATTAGCAAATTGAAGAAGGAGTGTCCCATTGATTCCTATGGGCCAAGAGGCCCATAGGAATGAATGGGGATACACTCTCAAATTGCGATTTTCTTTGAGAAAATCGCAATTTGAGATTCGCAAATCCAAGGGTGCCAAGGTGTCCAAAGGAGACCTGTTGCACCCCTGGAATGTGCCTGTAAGTACATGTGGCGCACATACATGCCCTAAGGGCATGTCTGTGTGCCTCATGGCACTTTGAATAAAAAAAATGCATTATGACAGGAATTTGCTTAATACCATCTACTTGGAGTAGGTGGTATTTTGCGATTCCTTAAGCCCAAATCGCTATTTTAAAGGCACCCGTGCACAGCATTTAAGGCATCGCAAAATTGTGATTTCTTAAATGCTTGAGCAAAATAAGGAATCGCTATTCCTTATTTTGCTATGTGGCACCTACATACCAAATCGCCGTTTGCGATTCGCAAACGCCTACCTACATATGCCCCTAAGAGACCAGGGGTGGCTCCTAGGGCAGCATTTACCTTGGATAAGAAGCGAGCCAGGGAACCCGGAAGAGGTTGGTTGTGGGTGCTGAGGTCGCTCTGCAGACCTATCTAGCAAGGAACACTGGTGATATTGTATCACAGGATAGTGTCTCCACTGCAGTTGTGCCTGCAGCAAGTGGTGGTATTGTTCAGAACAGTAATAGTTGCATGGCATTTGGGGTTACTCTGCCTGGCAGCTCTGGCCAGCCTGACTTGGTGGCTAACTTAGCCGATATGTTGCCATGGCTTTCTAAGGTGGAATGCTGTTAAGTTCCCCAATAAGGGCCACGATAACCTGTGTGGCAGATGGTGATAATGTGGAGAGGGCCAGAAGGTTGGGTGCTCACCTGGATGGTGTAGTGTGTCAGGGGTGCAGGTGGGTGGCGCACCCGTAGCAGGGGTCATTTGGTGCCGTAACTTAACCTGGTGGTGCATGGGACTACAGCTCTGTCAGTGGGCCAGGGATTGCAAGTGGGTGGTGCAACCATGGCAAGGGTCAGTGGTGCTCCGCAACCTAACCCTCTGATACAGGGGACTTCCACTCCGACTACTCTGCAAATAGTAGCACTGCTTCCGCAGGCCCAGTGATGGTATGTGCCGCACTCTCCACTCATTAAACCACAGTAACGGGTACGGGAACATTATTGGCGGGTATTGGTTTGGGGGATGTTTCTGTCTGAGCATGATCAGTTGGACAGTCATGTGCCAATGGACATAAAAAAATTGGATGGGAAGTTACTTGGACATGAGCGAGCTGATTATGGATAGACCCGAAAGGGAAGATGGCAAGCGGTGCAAGGAGTACTCCCACACTGCGGCCATTTATGTGAAGACTTAGCTTGATGCTACTCACAGTCAGTCCTTTTGGGTGGGCTCAGGCTGAGTGGCAGCCTGGCAAGGGGGGGGGGGGGGGGGGGGGGAAGGGTCATATTGAGACTTTAACAAATGATCCTGTACCCAGCCCCCTGGGATTTGCAAGTTCAAGCATTGCTGCTCATTCTGTGGCCTGCCATCTCACCCAGAATCCAAGTGCTTCGGACAGTCCAAGGACAGAGGTGCCAAAAATAAATTTTTGGCACCTCCTTTTGACTAAAGCCTCCTCCCCAGTTAACTGGCAGGCCATGGTCCCATGGTTTAATATGTACAATAATCCGACGGCAGCTCAGGCATTGTATGAAGGTTTCAAAGAGGGCTTTAGAACCGCAGCAGCGGGGTGTGTTTGTGTCTCAAAAATCAGCAGTCACTCAGATCTAATCATTGAGTTGCCAGGGCTAAGATCCCCAAAGAGATGAGTCTGGGGAGGGTGACAACTCCCTTTTGGCCAGTCCCGCTCAAGAACTTTGTCTGCTCTCCCCTCGGGGTAGTCCCCAAAAATGAGTGCTGTGAATACAGATTAATACACAATGTATCAGCACCTAGGGGTCAGTCAGTGAATGAAGCTATTGACGGGGCATTATGCATGGTCAAGTATGTGTCTTTGGATGAGGAGATTTAGATGCTTCAGGAGCTGGGGCCAGGAACTCTCACAGTGAAATCAAATGTAGAGTCAGCCTTCTGCCTGCTACCTGTGTACCTGGAGGACTTCCATTTGCAGGGTTTTGAATTCGAGGGCTCCTTCTATTTTAACAAATGCATGCCTATGGGCTGCTCGGTCTCATGAGCCTATTCAGAGAAATTAATTTTCAATTCGATTGGGTTTTCAGGCAGAAGTCAGGACATCAGTGGGTGCGCACTGCCAGAATGATTTCTTATTATTGGGACCCCTGTGATGGGTGAGTGTGTTGATGCCTTGCAGCCTTTTTGCAAACATATGGGACTTTTTGGGGGATATACCTGGCGCAGGGTAAGCCCTTTAGGTCTGTGACTACCATCAAACTCCTAGGGATTGAATCGGACTCTGTCACCGGGGTCTCAAGGCTCCCCTTCTAGAAGGTTAACATTTTTTTCACGAGCCTTAAAGGCATGTCTATGAGTGAGGAAGAATACCTTCCACCAGTGGTAGTTGGGCAGCTGAATTTTGCCTTGCTTATGATTCCCATGGGTCACCCTTTTTTACGGTCAATTGCACAGGCCATGTTTGGTATGAATGAAAAGCACTATCATTCTAGGTTGTCATGTGAGGTCTGCCTGGATATGAGGATCTGTGAGGTGTTCCTCTGGGATTTTAAAGCAACAGTGGTTGGGCCTAGACCACCCAGGACCAATGAAGAGATAGGTTTGTTCACTGATGGGGTGGGCAGAGAGGGTTTGGTGCTATTCTGGGGCCAGCATGGTGTGCTCAGTGGTGGCCAAGAGATTGGGTGCAGACGAGTCTGGTTGCAAATATTGGCTATCTTGAACTTTTTCCTGTTTTAGTTGCCACCACCACCTGGACAGAACACTTCCTCAACCAGTGATTGCATGTTTGGGGTTTCTAAGAGATGAAGGGCGATCAGTTGCATATGGGAAATGTTCATTACAACGCAGGCATTAGATCATAATGCTTTTAAATCGCAACTTTTACAATGCAGATGACATTTACAACGCATGCCATTACAATGCATGTGCCATTAAAACGCATGCCATTACAACACATTGTAAGGTGAGTAATGGAGATAAGTGAGGTAAGTTTTTATTTTTGATTATTTTGTATATTTGGGTATTATCCAAGTAATGCTTCGAAATTAGGTTTTGGGTGAGGGAGTATTTTAATATTTCATTATTAGTTGTTTTTATTTTTATAAAATTAATATATATCACAAAAAAAATTAAAAGGGCATGGCACCCATTCCCAGGAATGGGATGCTTGGGAAACTGGATGTGTGATAATACTCAGGTAACAAATTACATTTTTGTGACTTAATTATTAATTAGTGTACAAGTTTGTAGTTAAAAAAAGATATATATAAAACAAAATCATTAAAAAGGATTGGTTTTGTGTGGGGTAGTGTATTAATACTTAGGTTTTATTTTTAAAACTTGAGTTTTATTTAAAATTTAGTTTAGATATATTTTTTTAAATAAATAATATGCATCTAAAATATCATATATTTAAAAAAAAATACATTAAATGTGCTTTGCACTTATTTCCTGAGAGGGTGTGTTTGGGAAACAGGGTGTTTGAGTGGGGGTCTGTATTAATACTCCGGTATTAATTTCCATACTCAAGCATTAATTGATATTGAGTTTTAGTGATAGTAAATATGAAAAATATTATTTTTATAAAATAATAAAAAGGGCTTTGTCACCTAAACTCTGGGACGGGATGCATGGTAAACCTGTTTTTTGGGGGTGGGGGGGGGGAGGGGAGTGTCCTAATGCTCAGGTCTTAATTTCAATACTGGATGATAAATAATTTTAAACATCATTTAAAAAAAAGTAATAACAAAGGCGTTGGCGCCTATCCTCTGGGGCGGGATGCATGGGAAACCAGGGTTATGGGTGGGGAGTGTATTAATGCTCTGGTATTAATTTTAGTACTTGAGAATACATCGATATGTATTTTTAGTGATAAAATATTTTAATAATATATATTTGTTAAATATTTAAAAAAGCTCTGGCACCTATCCTCTGGGATGGTATGCATGGGAAACAGGGGTTGTGGGTGGGGGAGTGTATTAACACCCTGGTATTCATTTTAATACTAGAATATTCAGTATTACTTAATTTATAATGTATTTTGTTGCAAAATTGTTAAATTAATGTGTTATCTTAAATTTAATAAAAGTGATATGCAGGCAAACACATGGGGGCCTATTAGGATGGCGGGAAGCACCCTAGGACCCTGGGACCGGCTGCTAGTGGTGCTGGCAATTAGGATGCCACCGCCACAGTGGCGGTGGCATCACTGTACAACATCAATGGCATCAATGTACAACATTCTGGCGGGTGGTGCACACAGCACCTCCCGGCCACAATGCTGTGGATCACCTTGCGCATATGCAATCACAACATGGCAGGCACCATGCGGTGCCTGTCACTTTGTGCATGCAAATGCAGGGGGGGGTACCATAGGTACCCCCCATGTGCCCCCACACCTCCAACATCCTGGGGACTGCAACTGGCCTCCAACTGAGAAGACCGCATGCCTTACCGTGGCGGCGATGGCTGCTACCAACACGCATTGTAATATGGATGGGGGTGTCTAGCAAACACCGCCACCATATTCAACCCTTTTCCGCCCGGTCAACTTGTCGACCAGGCGGAAAAGCAGCGGATGGTCTTCCCGTCCGACGGGGTCCCACCGCCATACTATTGTGGAGGGGGAAATGGGATGCGGGTGGAGGAAAATGTCAGGTGGATCGCCACCACCATGCGGGTGGTGACGATCCGCCAGACATCCTAATAGACCCCATGGTGTTTCTGGGTGGGGGGAGATTTTATATCAAGTTTTAATTATAAACTTTCATTAAAAAAAATATATATTTTAATTTTTATTTATTAAATACAAATACTAAAAATAAAAAATAAATAGTAATTTAGTTTAAAAATAAAAAAGAAAGCAATCAATTGACACATTAATAGTTTTGCAGGTAATTTATTACATTCATAAAAAATATAATAGCTATGAAAAATAATCAAAAAATGTTTTGAAATAACTTTAATAGTTGTATTTTTTTAATAAACCTGGATTTTAAATGTTATTGTAACATATATTTTTTTTATTTTGTTTTTAGGTTTTCATTACAGTTTCCCATTGAAGTGAAAGAAAGAAATTGTCCTTTTACCCTTTTTTTACGAAAAGAGATGACGTTGCTGCTTGTACGTACGTTTCGCCATTGCGAGGAGCATCGTGGTCCAGATCAGAAGCAAGGAAGAGCTTCGTCTAGGAAAGACAAATTTAAATTATTAAAAATAGATTAAGGGAGGCATAGTTTATTGTAAGGAGAGAGGAGGGAGGTTGTGAGAACTAGGGTAGTTGTATTTTGATATTTGTGTATGTTTTAACTTAAAACGTTTTTCTAAACAGGTAGCAGTTGTAGGCTCATGTGGTTGATTGCTTTCGTAACACTTTTTGTTTAATAGAATAATTTGAAAAGAATGATTACTTTTTCTATTAAACAATAGTGTTATTAAAGCAATATATATATCTTTTTGATGCATCGGGTTTTTGAAATTAAGTTATTGAGTGGTTGTGTTTTTACAGATAGGTCGAAATAACAGGAACACAGACTTCATGGATTGCAGAAATACTTTTAGGGACATTTATAAAACATGAACATATGGTTTGGGACTTATGCTGGATTTTGGTTGAGAGAGGATTACATAGATGGATTTTTTTCTAGCGATTATTTCAAAACGTTTTTACTTTTTCATTTTCCTTTAATCTGAATTCAATAGCGAGAGGATTGCAACAATGGATTTCTTGTTGCGTTTCTTGCCAAACAAGTATTCATTTTAGGGATTTTTTTGGGGGGATGCGTTTTCTGTAGGTGAGCACAGTACAGTTTTCAGCACAATTTTTGCTGCAAAAATTGGTTTTGCCAAACTGCGTCCATTTTGGTTAGTTTAACGCGGGTCATGGCTTACATCATGGATTAAGGATTATTTACTATAGATTAAAGGCCTGCTCAAGACTCTTGGTGAAATGTTTGGATTGTACGCAAGTCCAAGAGTTGAAAAAAAAAAGACAACTGAAGGTAAGAAACCCGACTTTTAATTCATAAGTTAAATTGTTTTAGAAAAATGGCAATTGAATTAGAGAAATTAATTGTTAAAACAGGCAAGTAAGGTGGTTTAGGAGTTAGTGTAGATTAGAAATGTAGGATGTGTGCAGTATTATCTAGGTAGTCTGAAGCCACCATGAACGAAAATTGCTGAATTCCACCCAGTAGTCGCTCGGACATTTCTTTTGTTCTTTTAGAAATCTGTGGGTTCAGACTACCAGTTAATGATTGCACAATTCTCATTTCTTGGAAACTTTGCTCTGTCTTCAAAATTTCCCCAAAAATGATAGAAGTTAGGATGTGGTTTACCTATAGATTTGTTAAAGGAGGTGTACCATTCCTCTATGGCTTTATTTGTTTTTGCTCCTCCCTCTAAGCAGGTCGAGTAGCAGTTCCACCACTTCACATGGTTTCCGCCCGTGATCTGACCTGCTTAGATGGCCAATCCATGTGTCTTCAAAGTAATTTAGAAGGGGTGCCGATTTGCCCTCGTTTGCAGTAAAATAGTCAGTTTCAGTAATAGATGTATAGTATTCATCTACAGTCAGGAAAGCAAAGTGCTGTTTCTTTAATTCAAATTGCAGTTTACTGTCTGATATGTAATCCTCAACTAAGGATGTTTTTTTAATTTTTCACAATAAGCCTGTGAAGATTGAAAAAAACATCCTTGAATATGGGTATCCGTGTACATTTTAGTGATTGTGTTAATCATAGGTAATTCAAAGTCAATAAACACTTTTCTAGGACTTTTGTTCATGGTTTTAGCTTTTATCACTGACAAAAAGGGTGCCAAGGCAGGATTGAATAACAAGGACCTGGTAACTCAGGAGGGGGCTAAAAGTCATCTGACCATGGAGGAGCGGCTGTCTCTTCAGTCTGAACCCACATGAATGGCCATGGACTTAACTTTAACTCATATTGATACTTTTTTGATACATTAAGAGTAGAGTTTATTAACTGCATGACATTTGGCGTAGATGGCATAATGAACCTATTGTCATGAAAGAAAATGGGAGGGTGCGGCATGTTTTAATGCTACCACCAGGGAGAATGGTGGGAATGTAAAATATAGTAAACCTCGCTGTATAAATAACACATCACATGTAGGCAAGGTGAGATCCCTGAGGGGAGATTTTGCTAGTGCTTCCTGTTCAGGATCCAGGCCTGGGAAGTCTTCCTCAGAAACCAAAACAAGTGTAGCCAGGTAGATAGTAAAGGGCCACCATGGAAGCCTGAAGTTAGGCAAATGGCAGGAATTGGCAACCAAATCATATAATTCAAGTCTCCAACACCATAATAGATATGCTGAGGTGGTAGCGATACAACTTTGGTGTTAACAGATCGGAGCAAGAATATACAAACTTGTATCCAACAATTGTATGTTGTAACTGTTCTGTCTGCTTGTAATTGTGCAGGTCGCAATTATATGTACTGTTTCAATTTTATCTTGTTTTAGTTTAGGGATTTAGTTCAGTTATCCCCATTTATTGTTCTTTTTTTTATTGTATTCAAAATAAATGAATTTTTAACTTTCCCTATATTTTTGTTGTATGTATTTGTTACGTCATAAGGTTCGTTATTTTAAACCTGTATTTAGTTGTGCCTTAAGGGAACCCTCTCTCTTACCTAGGAATTGGCAACACACAAGGGGTTGCCAACCAAGTTGGGCTCCATTTGCCTCCAGAGGCTACGCCATTGGTAGCAGTTCTAACTGGGGTACCCCCTCTCATGGAAAATGGTAGGGAAATACCTGAAGAACTTTTCCGCAAAGTCACATTTTGGTGCACTACACATTCTGAGGGAAGGTTTAAAGCTTCATCACATATTATAATGGCCAGACAAGTTGGATGGGTTGGTCATTGTTCTAAACAAAGAGAGGGAGATTGTGCTGTTATCAATTTTGATCAGAGGTAAGTAGCGGGTTAGCTCTTCCAGGGTAATAAACACTGTGGCCGAGGGGGTATTACTGCATTTCTTTGGGTTTCTTTTACCCACCTGAAATAGCTGATTGGCCAAATAACTCAACTCTCCCTTTAAACAACAACTGGGAGACGATAGGAATGAGCCGGGTACTAGCTCTAAGCCCAGTGGTGGGTATCACCCTCAGACGAGGATGGGTGGGCATTCTACTGCCTTTTAAACTTCAGTCGATAAAGCAAAAGAAAAAGCAGCTAACAGCAGGTTAAGATTGGCAAATAGATTTTCCCTGTTGAGTCGGCTCGATGGTAATGACTGACTGGCTACCGGCTTTCCTACACATGGGCAGGAAGTTGATATATAGAGGGAGCACATAAGTAACCTGCCCGGTGAAAATGAGCTAAGGGGGTAGGCTTAGCCAAATACTTAGGGGGTCATTAGGATGACGAGTGGACTTAGTCCACCCGCCATCCTATCGGAAAATGGGACCGCCCGCCATAAGGGCTGGGGTCCCGTTGGGGGTATTAGGATGCGCCCGCCACAGTGGCAGGCACATCCTGCATTTTTAACATTGTGGTGGGCGATGCTCTCAGCACCACCCGCCACAATGCTAAAAATGCATGTATGCATTTGCATACACAAAGCAGCAGGCACAGCGCGGTGCCTGCCACATTGCGTGTGCAAATGCGGGGGGGTACCACATGTGCACCCCCCACCTCGCCTGCACCATGGGGGCCACAGGGGCCCCCGAAGAGAAGACCGCCTGCCTTTCCATGGCAGCATTCCCGCCACGGAAAGGCCTCTGTTTTAGCCCACACTAATATGGCTGGCGGTGTCGGATAGACACTGCCACCATATTAAACCTTTTCCGCCCCAGTTGCAAGGCGACCGGGCGGAAAAGCGGCAGACAGTCTTTCCGTCCGCCGCGGTCCCCCCCCCATAGTAATATGGTGGGGGGGAAATGGGTGGTGGGCGGGCAAGAATGTTGGGTGGATCACCACCGCCCGCATGGCGGTGGCGATCCGCCTAACATCCTAATGGGCCCCTTAGTTGGAATATAGCAGGACTAAGAAATAAAATGGATGACCCCCTATGGAATTAGCTATTAAGGGAGCATGATGTGATTGAGCTCCAAGAATCCTGGGAAATTGATAATATCCTCTGGCTGGATGGTTATGCAACACACGCTGAACCTGCAGGGCCATGTATAGTTGGAAGACCGAAAGGTGGGCTAATAACACTCATCTCCCTGAAGGTCTAAGGTTACCATCGTAAATTGTATTCTGGGTCAACAAATTGTTTACTAACTGTCCCTTCAACCAAGGTATTCATTGTTATTTCTTATAACTCATTTGACAGAACTTGTGTTGTAGACCACCTGTTCAGTTTTAAATGTTGTTTTGGAGTCTTATAAGGAGAAACAAGTCACACCTTATTTGGTTATTATTTTAGGGGATTTTAATATACATTTGTGTTTAAAGAATTGCGGTGCCTGCAGCTTTTTTTATGCAAATGAAGGGGGGGTACCACAGGTACCCCCAGTGTGCAGACCCCACCTCGATTTTCACTTATTCCTTTTCTGCGTCGGCCGCAAGGCGACCAGGGTGGAAAAGCGCCGGACGGTCTCTCCGTCCGCCAAGGTCCCCCCCCCCCGCCATACTAATATGGCGGGGGAATTCGACTGCGGATGTCGGGCGGATTACCCCCGCCAGGCTGGCGGTAGCCAACGCCAGCCTGCCGGGGGCAATCCGTCCGACATCCTAATGGGCCCCCAAGTGTACATTAATTATTTAACAGATTTTTTAACAAAATTGTACCAGGATTTAACTGCTTTGGCTTGATAATGTTGGTTTGGAATTGTTTGATGCTTTGATACCTTTGATGAAAAAAGGTAAATTTTGGATAGACTTCAGAAAATGAAAAAGGTAACCTTTTTTAAGTTTTTTTGTTGTGTGGCTGAAAAGTCCGGGTGTAGATGCTGGTTTTTGTTGGATTTTTCTTTCAGTTGTTCTTTATGTGGTGTTTGGAGGTTTTGATTCTTTGGTTCTGAAAAAAGTAAAGAAATGTTATAAGTTTTTTGTTTGGAAAATTTAGTTTTGCAATTAGCCTGAAACGAAATAGATTAGTGCTTATATACTAGAAATTAAATAATGTTGCTTTTGTTTGTGAGGCTCAAATTTTTAATGCAATGATACATTTTCAAATACAATGCTTCTTTACTTGAAACCTGCAAAAAAATAATTGTGGTTTTGAGTCATTTTTACCTTGTATAGTTTGGCTTCTTCAGTGCAGATGGGCTTGCTTTCATTATTGTGGTTGAGGAAGTGTACCTCTACTCTGGTTGGTTTATATGATTTAATCTGTTGAGAATTCTAAAGAAAAAAACTGTTGAGTGCATGCTTGACAAAGAACAGAAATGAAAATGTGAAATTTACAGTTTAACTTTTTAATTTTTAATTTAAGTAAAA
The DNA here is from genome assembly GCF_964263255.1 of Lissotriton vulgaris. Lineage (NCBI taxonomy): Eukaryota > Metazoa > Chordata > Amphibia > Caudata > Salamandridae > Lissotriton > Lissotriton vulgaris. The sequence goes on from NC_141687.1 coordinate 797,214,039, forward strand.
TCTGTTGTTGTTGTTGTAATTCTTTATTCGGCATTTTACATTTAACGCCATAAAAGTACAGTATAAAAATGACAGCATGTATAATATAAATAGAAACCAAGAGAGATGCAGAAATGGTTATCCTACAATTCATTTCTTCGGCCCATGTCCCCCCCACCTATCAGTTAAATTTGTAATAATATTTTGCTCAGCAACACCCTCTAGTGTCTCTTAGTTTGACGGATAATCTTAAAATATTTGTCACAGAAAATAGGGTCAGGGGATCTTGGGTCATTTGTAGGTGTAAAAGTGCCTCTTTCGCATGTCTGAATTTGGCCTCTTTCAGCAAGCTCACTAAAAAGCGATGCCTGGGTAGTGAATAAAATGGGCATAATAATACAAAGTGAAGGGTCTCCTGCGGAGATCGTTGATCGCAGCTGCAGGAACCCTTTGACTCAACAGAACTTGTAAAACCTGCCAGATCGGCTAATAAATTATGTAAAAGGTTGAACCTAAAACGTGTGATTAAAAATCTGTCCTGGGCATTGTGTATGAGGGTAAGGCTCAATTCCTTCACAGGACCTCACTAGAAACATGTGCTTTAACTGATTGTTTGTTCCCATTCTTAACGTCTCGGGCTATGGCTTTGTGTTTGAAAAACATCTCCTTTACTCTGGCCTGGTCCCATTTTGTTATACAAGACGGTGTCAGAAAAAGTTTCTCACAGCTAATGCTTTCCAAAACACCCTTTACATACATAAGCCATGGGATAGTCATTCCCCTGTCCCTCCCCAAGCAGTCCACAATTATTTGTTTGGTCAGACTAGCTTCTGGGTTAACCTAAATCTTAAGCCATGCAAGCAGGGGCCTGCTCCCCCACCCTGTCCTTTATAAATGCTCCGCCCAGTTCTTCGTGTGTAACGTAGGTGGATACACACTGTGGGATTTTGAGGAGCCTTCTCAAATATTTATTCTCCTCTGTCTGCAGTTTAGCTACATTAGCAATCATCCACAGTTCTGCACCATATGCCACTTTGAGTAACAGATTGAGTTGTATAATGTCATCATTTGCTCAGGCGACCATTGCCCCAATCTGCGACCGAAATTCATTATTGCCCCTGATCTGGATATTAGCTTATTACATCGTTTCTCAATCAGTGAAATAAAATTTAGGCCCCTATCAAATAAAATTCCCAGGTAAGAAAAGGTTTGTACCTTCACTAAGCTGAATGCACCTATTCTATAGTTAAAATCGTTTTTTCTAGATTTAGGCCCCACCCCCATAACATACGATTTAGTGAGGTTGGCAGATAAATCTAAACTGGTCATAAAATCCACAAAACTGTCTATCAGACACAGTAGTCCCAGTGGGGTACGTGCCAGCAAGACCGCATCATCTGCGTAAAGCAGGACGGGGGATCGCTCTGCTGCCTACTCTAGGTGAGTCCACTTTAAGACTGCTTAGGGATTGTTCTAGGCCATTAATGTACAAGGAAAACAGGAACGGGGCGAGAATACATCCCTGTCTTACACCGCTGGTACAAATAAAAAGCTGATGTATTCCAGGGTAATGCTCTCAAGATCTTAATAAGATCAGAGTCCGCCCCTATGTTGGACATTATGGCCCACAACTTCTCCCTATTCACGCAGTCAAAGGCTGCTGCCAGATCCATGAAGGCTAAGTAAACCGTTTCATTATTGGCAATTGTGTATTTTGTCACCAATAGGTATAGGTTTAGACATTGATCAGTCGTTGATCTGTTGACCCTAAATCCATACTGCACATCAGTAAGGATGTGATGTTCCGCTTCCCAGGTCATCAAGCGGTTTAAAACAGCTCTGCCCAACACTTTGGCAGTCACGTCTATCAGGGAGATGTGGTGGTAGCATTAAGGGCTATCTCTGCTTCCCTTTTTAAAAATTGGCACTATTATGGCCATCGACCATGAGCGGGGGAGCCCAGAGGCTATGGCCGCGTTTATCACTCTTGTCATGACTGATCCCCATAGGTCCACCTTACTTAGTAGGAGGTCCGGGGGGATCCCATCCGATCCTGGCCCCTAATGCTCCCATTGATCTCCTCTAAAGTGAATTCAAGCACCACCTTCCACCCCTCCCCTCCCACCTCATTCTCCTGTGTCTCAATATTCTCCCTGTTATATAGTACTCTAAAGTGCTCCACCTGGTGTTCAGGGAGCACATTAGACGCTATCTGAGGACTATTTGTTTTTTGGAAACAACGGTAATTGACTATCATCCAGAAGGTGGACAGATCTCTCCGTTCTGCCGCTCCTCTCAAATCCTCCCACTTTTGAGTTTAGAGTGCATTCTTCCGACGCCTTACTGCCTGCTTATAAGTTAGTCTGCAGTGTGTAACCCTTTCTATGTCCCTTGGCTTATGTTTAAGGGCAGCTCTTAGATTCCTCTGGGCTAAGGAGCACCCTTTATCAAACCACTTGGGCTAATTTTTTCTCTTGCCTTGCCCTGTTGTATGCATAAGGCCATCAATCAACCGCCCCATCTCTTCAAATGCCTCCACTAACGGGGGTTCTTCCACTGCTAAGTCTAGACACATCTTCAAAAACTGTTTCCCCTCGTCCACGAGGGACTTATAAAAACTTTCTCCATCAATTCTAGACCATTTCAGGCGCCTCCCTTGGTCCGTGACCTTCTCCATATTTATCCCCTCCCCTCTCCTAATAGCCTTACTAACATTTGTCACTGCCATCGACAATGTTAGTGGGTTATGGTCACTGAAACCACTCCACTCTATGGCAAAACCCAAGAGCCGGCTCTTTAGCAGGTGGGATACTAGTATAAAGTCGATCTATGAGCTACATCCTCCTCCTTTAAAGGTAGGGTTAGCTTGCTTGTTAGATTCAGCGGGTAGTAGGTCCATTGAATGTTCCATTATATGTCTTTTCATTACCCTACTTAATTCACTACCTTCCGCCATGTGCTCAAAGTGTACTCCCTCTTCTAGATTGCATGAGGACCAATCTTCTGTAAAAGGTATCAGCTTTGGGCACAGATGGCAAATAAAGTCCCCAGCTAATAGGATCAGTGGGGCCAGTGCGCCCTGGTCCTGCTCTCTGTGTAGCCCAAGTCTTTCATCCAACTCTCCTGCTCTACATCCTCCTGCATTATAGAAATTGACCACAATTAAATTGAGGTCCCTGTTTTTAAACCGTATGCCTATCATGCATTCCGAGTTACAATTTAGGTCAGTCCAGACCCCTTCTAAGCCCAAATGTACCAGTACTAGGAGACCACCCCTTGCTCTACCCGCCAAGGACCTACTTGCGGGAGCCCCCAAAGACTTATACCCGACTAAATGGAAGTTGTTGTGGTCTACTTCCCAAGTTTCCTGCAAACAGATTATATTAAATCTGTTGATGTATTCAAGCCACTCAGTATTTTGATATTTGGCAGATAAACCTGCCTCATTTCAGGATACTAATTCCGCTGGGCTCCCTTGACAGATAATGGGGGAACAGATAACCGTAGAAGGGTCGTTACTTATTTGGGAGCCCTTAAGTCTGACTGGATGAGGGTTACACAGTATCAGCTGATTCTCATTCAAAAGTGAACAATACAGATGCTCCCCTACATGTGGTATTAGGTGTAACTCCCTTTCTTTTCCAGTTTCTTCGTCATATAGTCAGTCCACTTCGCTGAGGTGTCTTCCCCAACCAAGTGGCACGTATTTATTAAATAACGAGAGTACAAACCCACCTACTTCCCTCATTGGAGGTACCTGACCATCATGTATGTGTGCTCCCATTGCAACTGTTTCCGGTAACTCACTACTCTCTCTGACAGCTGCTCCTCTCCATCTGTCTGACTGCACCCTCCCACCCTCACGGTTTCCCAGTGCCCATCATCGGGCCTAAAAATATCTGGCCTGTAAAAATAACTTAAGCCCTGCACCTAGATATTAGATCGTGTGCCTGTCTGGAGGCCTTGGGTAACATAGTGCGCTGCTTTAGGGTCTTTAAAGTTCAAAACAGTACAATCCCCTGGTGTGGTTTTTTGCCTATGTCCCACCCAACTCACTCTCCTCTCAAAGAGAATCTTACAGTGGACATCTTGAGGCAGAGGTCTGTTATGATTTAGCCAATGTGTAGTTTTATTTTTATGTTGGTCATAAGATTCCTCTGCGCCCAGTTTTAGTTCGGGGACCCCGGTCAGGACGGCGACATATGGTGAGCAATCTGGGGGTAAATCTAAATGGACGATAAGATTTCTTTGCCTTTTTTCCTTCCCTATCATCATTACTAGGCACCCCTTGTGGCCTAACACAGTCAGCAGTTCCCCTGCTGGTGGTTTCCCCCCCGAATTATCCATAGCCAGTGGTTGCTCAACAATGTCCATCCTTGGTGTGGTAGTAAAATTTAAACGAGTTGCACCCTCCGTTTCACCCTCCCTTGCTGACTTCTTAAAGTAGCAACTCTTCGCTATTTTGTCATTAATGCTACCCAGAGTGTGCATTATCAGGCCCTCCACCTTCCCCAGTCTGTTCTCGATTGCAGAAAGTCTGTCCACTGGGGGCTCCAGTTGGGCAGAAAAAAGGGCCCCTATTTTCCTCCAATACAATTCCTCATTCTGCAATGGCCCCGTCATAATAACAGGGTCAGCCCTATTTGAGTCAATCCCCCTGGCTGATCTCCTTGTGGGGTGTTAGCAGTCGAGGGGTCAGCGTTAGGGAACTCCTTCTGTGTGCTTTGATTAGCGGTCTTAGGCTTCTTTCCTTTCTTCTGCGTACCACCTCGGATTGCACCTCGCTTTCTTTTTGAGGTGGCCCCCTTCGAATGGTCAGCTGGTGGACGGGGTTCTTCATGAGCCAGTTCCACACCCATTGCTAAATTCGTTGGTGAATTCAGCCCTATACTGAGGGGTGTTAAGGGGGCTGAAATTTCCTGTATGCTTATATTTTCTGCCTGTGATGCAATCTGGCTTTGTTTTTCTGGTGTAGACACGTTCCCAATAGCCCCCAAAGATGATCTTTTAGCAAATACCAGGTCCATTGAGAGGCGACGTTCCAATACTAAGGTGGAACTCGTTATAAATTGATCGAGGGTCCCTGCGACATACCTGGTTCCCGCTCCTTTCCTCCCTTTTCCTTTGCGCGTTGACATAGCGTAACAGGCACAAGTATTTTTGCACAAAAATTAGTTATTATAGTTATTGCCACTTACGATTTCCTTGTTTGCATTAAAGGCCTTAGAGGGATGATCCAGCCCAGCCTCTACCTGGCTCTAACGGGCTCAAACAGGCACGCCCTTGGCCCGGGCTTTGCCCGGCGCGCGCCCACGCACGTCCTGCGAAGTGGGGACCGTGTGCCGTGAAATAGCGGTGTGGGCGATAGGAGCACAGGTGAGCAGCGTTAGTGGGCCCCCGGGCATTGTAGTCCTCTGCAGGCAACAGTAGTTGCGAGCCGTGAAATAGCGGTGTGCACAGGTGAGCAGCGTTAGTGGGCCCCCTGGGCGTTGTAGTCCTCTGCAGGCAACATTAGTTCCAGCCACAAAATCCGGCTGCGAGCGGTACCCATAAGTACAATCAATTTGCCCCCACCTCCATCCAGCACTTTCCCTGAGGCAAGCACTGGTCAGAGTTGGAATAGCAAATTTGCCCCACCACCATCCAACACTTTCCCTTAGGCAAGCGCCTGTCAGAGTGGGAATAGTAAATTTGCCCCACCAACATCAGCACTTTCCCTGAGGCAAGCGTCTGTCAGAGTGGGAATAGTAAATTTGCCCCCACCACCATCCAGCACTTTCCCTGAGGCAAGCACCTGTCAGAGTAGGAATAGTAAATTTACCCCACCACCGTCCATCACTTTCCCTGAGGTACGCACCTGTTGGAATAGGAATAGTAAATTTGTCTCCACCACCATCCAGCACTTTCCCTGAGCATGTTCCCTGAGGCAAAGTCGTGAAGGTGAAAAAATAGTAAATAGTAATTTTTAAAGATATTGCTGATCAGTGTCTGCTAATATATTATTTCTGATATCAATAAAAAAAAAATGGTTCAGTTTATTTTTTACAGCTTACTTACATTTGGTTCTGTAAAGGTTTGTTTGTTCTATGTAGGTTTTTGTTGTTGCTGTATGTCCAATCTCTGTTAAAATCAAAAGGAATTTTTATATCATTTTTTTTTTTACCAATGGGATTTTTAATTTTAAATACATGTTGTTCTTTTATTCACTTACTTTTCAAAGGAAAGATAATTTCATGAATATCTACTTTACATTATGGGCTGATTTTCAAAATCAGTAAAAACTGTAAATAAGTAAAAAATATATTGTAAGTACTTGAGATTTAGGTATAATTATTTGGAAGCTGTTTACTTATAAAGGTACACTTACCTTGGTCTGTAGATGGCAGTGCTCAACTGGAAAGTCAGCAAAATTATTCTGCTACTCCTGCTGTGTGTGGTCACCATGGAAGTCAGTTTACCACTGAGCACAAAATGGTGGACGGCTTCTTTTATACGTTTTTTGGGGGTAAACAAGAATGTAAATGAAAATATATTTTGGAAACAGTTTTTTTGCGTGATTCGCAACTTGACAGAATGCATATTTATTTTCTCTTGTGTAAAACTGTTTTGCTTAGACGTTCTCGGAATGTCAGTCATTTTGAGTAAATGCTGGCTCAGGGTCTGTATTAAAAATAGTTGAAGGACTGCCATATTATGTGCTTCCAATTGATTGTATGTATAATCTGTTTTGTACTCTGACATTACTGTGTATTTTTTTAATGCTGTAAATTAGTGTGTAATTTTCGCCATTTTTACAAACTTTTTTTAAATATTATTAATATTTTAATGGATATGTACTTTAAAAATATCAGAGTATTAAAATGAATACCTGAGTATTAATAATCTCCCCCAGCCAAAACCCCCATTTTCATTGCATCCCGTAGCAGGGGCAGGATGTAAAAAAAATGAACTAACTCAAAATGTTATATTAAATACTAAAAACATATTATGTGTTGTAATAGTATGCTTTGTATTAGTATGCGTTGTAATTGTTTTTGTAACCCTTTCACTGCGGCGGCTATTCCGTCTCAGTGCTAAGGGGCGGGGCGCGGCGCTCCCGCGCTGGTGACGGAGCCACTCCGTCACGCCCCTCGGGTGAGCTGTGCTTGTGACGGAACAGTTCCGTCACTGCCCCGCCTGCTCCATAGAACGCGCCGCACAGGCGTGAAATCAGCGCCACGCAGGCGTGGCGAGCGGGCCGTGACGGAACCGTTCCGTCACCAGGACAGCCCACCCGAGGGGCGTGACGGAACGGTTCCGTCAGAAGCGTGGGAGGGGTTAATATATCTCAATGAACATGCGTTTTAATGGTATGAGTTGGTAAACATGCATTGTAATGGTGTTTGCGTTGTAAAAACTGAAATGTAAAAGCATACGTTATAATGGAATCTGTTGTCATACATTAGTTGCATACAAAATGCGCCACACTGCAGCAATATCCTTTTTCGCAAGGATGCTGGAGCACACATCCACCCTTACAAGCATTTGCAGGTCGCAGGATGAAGTTTGCCTTTTTAGTGTAGGTGAACTGGTAGCCAAGAACAAGAGAACCATCTGCAGTGTGCTGACATCAATTGACTGAATGGCTCCCTGGAACTCTGTATTCTCAGCTCCCAAGATGGATCAAACAGATAGGGACGTTCACATCCTTTTGCATAGGGCCCCAGGTAATGAATGTTGGCCTCTGGGCAATCTCGAGTTTTTATGGCACCTCAGTTACGGCTTTAAAGGGGATCCCTTCCTGGCGCATGCTGATGGGACAACTCTGACCAGGTTTCAGTTTTATAGAATACTTAAATGTGTCCTGAGGGCAATGGGATTTGATCCAACTGAATATGGGTCTGTTATGAGGACCTTGGAAAGGCCATTACCGCTATCCTCCTGTGTTTGCTCTTGGGCAGGCAAGGGGTATTTAAACCTCCTCTCACAGCCTCTCCTCACTTAGCCTTGTTCAGTGGTGGCACTTACCTCTCACTCCAGCAGCATCCCGGCTCAGCACATACAGTGCCCCGTGAACCTCACCTTAGGCTTCAGCTTCCCTCAACATCCGGACTTCCGGCGCATCCTCGCTCGTCTTCCCCCGACATCTAGACCCTGGTGCTTCCTGTAAAGCAGCAAGAGAAAACAGTAAGAAAGGACTAGTCTATCTGGTGCTAGTTTCCGATCGAGTAGCTTGGACATTGGAACTGAAGCACTTCAGGGACTGCATTTTTATTTACTCACTGGGAAGAGACTGCAGAGCAGTCAATGACAAATACAAGACACTCGGACTCTTCTAGCGAGCCAATGGTGCTTGTGAATGAATACAGACTCTGTTGAGAAACGGATGCCTGCATTCTGTGCATGATTTTTTAAAACATTTTTACTTAATTGTGCTTTGGGTATTTACGGACTCTGCTCAGAGAATAGGACCCTGGAGCTCTTCTGCATAGGAGGCAAAGAGCATGTAACTGTAATTTTGCATACAAACTTGTCATATGGAGTACTATGTAAAAAAAGGTCTCGGCATGCAATGGATAATCTAATGGTTTAAGTCATCTTATATGTGAATCAAATTAGTCAGTTAAGTGCATTCCAGACACCAGTACACCAGTGGGTAACAGTTTCTGCCTGTTCATTGTTTTCAGATTCATCCAGTTGCGCTTGCACATACCACCAGAGGCACAGATTACCATGGCACAGATTCCAGCATCTAGTGACTTCATCCAGTGACACTGACCAGGGTCATGAATGTCCGGTATTTTCTCTTCTCTCTCTCCCAATCCATTTTCCCTTTGGGGAGTACTGCCAGTGCAGTGTATTTCTTACCACTGTCACCTAAAGTTAGTCCTCAGAAGGACCTGGAGGCTGTCTTCTCACCCAATCAGAACCGCCTGGAGTTTCAGGTGAGTGGCTTCCAGCAGGCTCACATTCTTTTAATACAAGGGCCGTCACTGCCATGACAGCGATGGGGCTTGCAGGGATTACTAGGTGGACCTCTGATTGTTAAAAGTGTTATGTAAGACCGCACTTTTTGTAGGGCCTGCCGCTAATTCCCTCATCTCCTTTCTCTATTCTCCTGTTAAAGAGGTGGAAGGTGTGAGGACTTGAGTCAGCCACTGGATTCCTCAATGACTCTTGTCAATACGGGGTGACAGAGGTTCTGGTGTTGGTCTTTTCTTATAATCTGCTCGCAAAGGTCTTTTATTCCATAGGTGGCTTTGCGGCCAGGGCAAAACATGCAGGATTTTGGCTGACTTTTTGTGGTCAAGGAGGGCTGTGCTTGGCCCATTTGAGGACTGAATTGGTCAAAGTGTTGCCCTGGGGTGTACACCCACTGGGATCACTGTGATGCATCTCAGTGGCAATGACTTAGTGAAGATCAGCAGGAAGGATTTATTTGAATTAGGGGTGATCTCTGATGTAGGTTGGCTTTGCAAAACATTTCCGCAGGCCATGCTAGCGTGGTCCAACATCATTCCCAGATTACGGTGGAAAGGTGGTAAGTCAGTCAGGGCACTCAACGATTCTATGAAGTGAGCTAGTAATAAGACTGATAAGTTGTTAAGGTTGTCTAGGGTGTCATCTAAACCTATGGTTGCATAAATGATAAGCAGTTTTTCCTGCAGGGATAGGGTTCACTTGTCAATGGCTGATAATGAAATTTTCCTAGAGAACCTGCTGGCTTGGTTGATTCATCACCCACATTAGTAGGGCAGTAGGTGAACCATGTTGGCCTGTGGCGGGTGAGGTAATGATTGATGAGACAGTTTGGGTCCATGTGGGGGATCCTTTTCCTTTAAGATAAAAGATAACAGTGGTGTCACAGGACCCTCCAAGGGGTGCTGGCAGTGATCTGAAAGGCTGTTACATGGGTGCGGGAATCGGCAACCCATGAAGGTGTGCTGGTTGCAAGCTGGCACAAGCCCTTGAGGGGGAAATGATGGGTGTAGGAGGTGCCTGAGGTAGGTATTTCAGCAGGCAGATGGGCCTCTTTCATAAGAGTATTCCACAGAGGTAGGTGGGTGGGGTCCTCCCATAAGGGGTGGTTCAGTTTAAGCATCTGACATCGGCGATACCTGACCATATGACAAAGGCACCCCCAACTCAGGGAGCCATTCAGATGCCAGCGAGGCCCAAACAAGGGTTGCAACACAGGGCACCATGGCCTTTTGGGGAAGGCTGGCATAAATTGGCTGACCATGGAGTGCTTCCGGGGTTGCTCTCGCAAAGTACAGCAACCCCGCCCTTAACAGCCACCATGATGCAACGGACTGGTCTCTTTTTCCCACTCACAGCCTTGGACAGAAAGCCTCTGCAGGGGCCTTCACGATGCCCCGACTATTTCCGTTTTCCTGCCCACCATTCCCAGAGCGATAAGTACCGGGTGGGGAAAAGTTTGAGAGGTTTCTAGATTTAGTTCTCCAAGAGTAATGGTTGATGAACTAATCAATGCTATGTCTTCATGTGGTACAATTAGTGAGTATTTAAGAATATGAGATAATCTGTTACCTCTTGTCACGTTAATCTGAGATGCGTCGCAGGACCAGCGCGAGGCAACAGTGGGGGCAAACACCGTGGACTCCGTGGCCCAGAGTGCAGTGGGGGCCGTGAGCACACCTGCAGCCCCTTCCCTCTACTGCCGGGGATATTTAAACTTCTAGCGCCTCCCGCTCCGCGGGAGACGCGTCGCAGGACCAGCGCGAGGCAGCAGTGGGGGCAAACACCGTGGACTCCGAGGCCCAGAGTGCAGTGGGGGCCGTGAGCACACCTGCAGCCCCTTCCCTCTACTGCCGGAGATATTTAAACTTCTAGAGCCTCCCGCTCCGCGGGAGATGCATCGCAGGACCAGCACGAGGCAGCAGTGGGGACAAACACCGTGGACTCCGAGGCCCAGAGTGCAGTGGGGGCCGTGAGCACACCTGCAGCCCCTTCCCTCTACTGCCGGAGATATTTAAACTTCTAGAGCCTCCCGCTCCGCGGGAGATGCATCGCAGGACCAGCACGAGGCAGCAGTGGGGACAAACACCGTGGACTCCGAGGCCCAGAGTGCAGTGGGGGTCGTGAATACACCTGTAGCCCCTCCCATTCCTCACTGAAGACTATTTAATTGTCAGTAGACTCCTGTGACACGCCAGGCTAAGCCCGGGCAAAGGGCGGGCCGTCTGTGGCCGCCAGGGGCCAGAGGAGGCCGGGCTGGGCCACCCCCCTAAAATCCACATAACTCTGTGAGTAATTACATGGTACTTTGAATAGTGCATACATCTGAAAGGCACTTCTCAAAAGACTTTTGTGGAACATGTTAAATGTAGTTACTCAGTACAAAACGGATTAATCCTTTGCTGTTTTAATGTACTATAAGCTATTATTTTATCTCTAATGATTTAATAGTAGCTGTGACAGCGGTTTTTAATTTCAGTCCTTTTTTCATTACAGCAACATTATTCATTTGTTATCAAGGTATAATTGAGTGTATCCTTAATTTTATTGGGATTGTTGTGCTGTATTAATTAGGTGGTGCTGTTAAGATTGATAACATTCCCTAGGCTTTATCCTTTGAATCAGGCCATCCCATTGTTTTCAGCAACTAAGCAGTGGTTACCTTGGACTATTAGTGTCCTTTAATGGCGCGACGGAAAGATGGCGGTGGTTCAGGGATGATTGGGACTTTAGACACTTACCTGACTAGAGCAGAGTCAGCCGTCAATAAGAAAATTATATTGACAGAGCGAGGTTATCTATGGACCCCACTTTTGGCAGGCTATCTGTTACTCCTGCCTTAACAAACACCCAGATCCAAACTACCCCTCCCCCTGACCAAGAAACGGTTCCCCAGACAGGACGATATTTCTTTATTAAATGATAGTATGTTTTCGGTACGCCAGAGTTGGTACCTAGCCCAGTCAAGTCTAGACTACGGGATAGAGCACAGAAACAAAAGCTAGTTCCCAACCGTTTAAAAAAAAACAGTAGCATCCAAAAAAAAACAGGCTAACCAAACAGAGTCATATAGATACAGGATGTACGGTGGTGACTACGGCGGAATTACATGACATAGGAAAAGAGGATAATAGAAACCCAATTAACAATGCCCAGAGTGATGGAGGAATATTAAATAGTGGTCACGGTGGGGGAGATTTCTGGGGGAAATTAAAGGGTATGATGCAAATTTGCTGGAACCCATCATATCAAAATTAAGTGGGGTAGAGTCTATGCTTTTGCTTCTGGAGTCTTCGCTGGTCAATTGTTTAAATGTGACAGGCACAGCACAAACACAGATAAAAAATACTCCCCCCCCTAGCTCGAAGGATAGGACAGCTGGTAACAGTAATAAGGCGGCTGATCCAGTGCCGAGCAGCTCAAGGCTTATGGCTATAGCTGGTGCCAGCAATCCTATTGGAAATTAAAGAGGGAACACACCCCCATTACAACCCTTATGCACCAGGAGGAAATCACCTATACCCAATTCTATTCAGAGGTCAGACGAGGGACCCAGTGTGGCACAAAGACCTGTGGTCATTGATCTTCCACCAGAAGCCACCCATTACGTGGTCATATTGAGCCACGATCCTGCTCTCCCATCAGGAGAGACTGAGAGCTATGAACAACTGCGGAACAAGACAATGTTTTGGCTTAGTCAAAATACCCCTGATGGGGCAAATATCTCTAATAATATAGAAATAGTACGCAGGGTTAATTGGATAGGTAGATCCAACAAGATAGGTAGTGGAGATTGTGTTATTGTTAATTTTGATAATTCTCATATTGCTGGTCGCTTATTATCAAGAGTCCAATGCCACCAGCGGATGACGGGTATGGCAATTGAATTATTACCTTTAGGGTTTTTCTATAGGCCACTACCTGGGAGGGACCCGGTAAGATCCAACCAGGATGGAAACTGGCGATTGGGAGACTGGTCTAGGGTGAGATCTCTCTCTGACTGTCCCACCCCCCTTGTTACCACAGAATACACTTAGCAACCCAAATATGATTGGGCGCGGACTCCCAGTCCATAACAGGTTAGAAATCCTGTCTGGCTTGGAAGCCGCGATTGACTTGAGGAAATTGGTGATCAGGGAGGAGGTAGGAAGAATGACTTGAGAGTTGTGGAGGACAGACCATATAGGGGGAGCTCAAACAATCTCATTTCTTGGAATATTGCAGAGTTAGCTTCTAAGATAGGGAACCCTAGTTGGATTGCTTATATTAAGCAATTTTTGACAATCTGTCTGCAAGAAACGTGGTCGGCTGAATGTAATCTCCTTCTGGAAGGATATAAGGCATACTTTGTTCCAGCAATTGCCTCCAGCAGGGGAAGACCAAAGGGGGGACTGGTTATTTATATTTCTGTAGCTCTGGCATGTAAAACACGTACAGTCCTTTCCTCTATCCCAGGTATTCTTGCTTTAACTTTAAAAGGAGAAAACTGTATGGCTGGTTTGGTAAATTTTTATAATTCACCTTCTTCATGTCCAGATCATAGTTATATATTTGCTCTGAATGCTTATATCAACACGTCTATGAGCCATAGCTTACATAACCTTATGGTTATGTTTTTTTTTAACATACATCCTTATGGTGACCCCCTACTTACATGCATTTCTGAATTGAGTTGCTCTCGTACTCATGGATTTCACTTTGAGCATTCGCTGAGGGGGAGTTGCTTAATGATATGATGAATGATTTTGATATGACACCCACCATGGCTCTGATGGACCTTATACTAGATTTGGAGTACCTACCGTCAAGGGCCAAGGGAAGGGGACATTCATTGATTTTGTGCTGATTTCATCCTCTATGCAGACATTTGTAGATTCCTTTTTAATTGAGGAGAGTGAATTTAGTGAGCATAACCCTCTCTTATTATGTTTAACAGGACCTTTGATTACAAAAACAGGGTCAAACCCCAAACAGGGAGTACTGAGTACCACCGATGGAAAGCGCAGATTTAGATGGACACAAGTTATCCCCGAGCTATTTTATAATGATGTTAAAGCGGTATGTGCAGAGGAAATTGATACTTGCACATAGTGGGGGCATCAGTATACCAAGGTGTTAGTAGCTTTCCAGACGATCTCAGATAGGGTTACGGAGCTGTTGTCTGTACCAATTAATAAGAAACAGACTAAGGTGGGCCCTAAGTGGTTTGATCATCACTGCTCAAAATCAGTTAGTAATTTAAGGGCAGCCCTAGCTTCTAAACCAAGAGTGCAGGCTAAATGTTAAAATATGTCACATGGACTACAAAATGGCGTTTGCCAAACGTAAGGAGACCTTGGGGGATGAGGCATGGAATTAATTATTGGACCCTGAAACCCTTAAGAATAGTTCCAAGTTTTTGGGTACAATAAAAAAACAATTTCTTGTCCTGGAGACAGGAGATGGTCTTGAATGTCACATATCTAAGGAGAATTGGGAAGCTCACTTTGAGCATTTGTATGCTTGCCCTTTGGAAGAAAATGATAGACTGGTATCTGATTTCATGGTAATAAAATTATAATTGGTAGGGGTGAAATTCTTGAAGGAATTTTAGGATTAACAGCCGGCAAAGCACCTGGCCCAGAAGGGATTCCTCCTGACTTATTTAAGTCAGAGCCTTCTTTTTGGGCCCCAATTCTGGAATCGGTTTTTAATGCTGCGGCACAAAGCGGATGCCCACAGTCATGAGGGGTTTCCAAAATGGTACCTGTTTTTAAAAAAGGGGATAAATGTAGTCCGCATTGCTACAGACCCATTTCACTCATACACTCTATGGTGAAAGTAATAGGAAGGGTACTGTTGCAAAACTTACCACCTAGGTTGAGGACAATAACATAATGTCCGTCTCCCAGTATGGTTTCTGCAGAGGACGTTCCACGACCACCCAATGCCTTAATCTTTTCTTAATATTAAGTAAATACACAGTTGCATATAAGGGGACCATCCACCTTGCCTTCATGGACTTGTCTTCAGCTTTTGACTGTGTGAACAGGCCGAAGCTGTGGCAGTTCATGAGGGCGAAGGGGGTTGATGGTGGTATTGTAGACTTTCTAGAAGACTTACATAGAAATGCCAGAGCGAATGTTAGATTTTCTCAAGATCTGAGTTTGACGAAGAATTTTAACATCAAAAGGGGAGTCCGACAAGGATGTATTTTGGCTCCCTTTTTGTTTAACTTTTATATTAATGACCTAGATAACATCTAGGACCAAAAGAGGCCTTCAAACTCTTTTAAATGCTTTTACGTCCTTCATGACAGACAGGGATCTAACAATAAATAACTCCAAATCGTTCATTATGCAGGTAGGCCAGCCACCCAGAAGGAATTTTCTATTTAAAGTGGGAGATGCAACAATTCCCATATTCAGCACGTTTTCCTATCTTGGGGTCCTCTTTGACAATAAGTTAAACTGGGGCCCGCATGTTCTTAAAAAGAAAGGGGACGTTGCCAGGGTGAATGCATCGATATTTAACTTTGCATCCAAACTGGGGAAAAAGCCTGTTGACGCTATGCTGCAACTAAATAATGCCAAATCAGTGGCTACAACAACGTTTGGCAGTGAAATCTGGGGGTACATTGCAGGAGAGCAACTCCAGATTGCGGAGAATACGTTTTTGAAACTCCTATTGTGTGTCCCGCAGGGCACGTCTAATTTAGCTGTCCACGAAGAACTGGGGACCCAGTATGTCAGTGATATTTTTTCTCTGCGTCCACTGTCCTGCTGATTGAAATTGTGGTTAAATCCCGATATCCCTCTGACGCACCTAATTGTAAAAGACTGTCTGTCTTTGCACTTGCGATACCCTGGCTGAAATATCTGAAGACAAGCTTCTCTAGCTTAGGGCAAGGTGAGCTATTTGAAACTCCTGATTGCATTACCAAGGGGGATCCAAAGGCAATAAAACTGGCCTTCCTCTTGGAAAGAAAAACGATGAGGTAAGCCATGGAGATTCAGAAACCGAGTGTCATGTTATGTTAAAAACATCCTCATACATTGAGCCTTATTTAATGGGCGCTCTGACCTCATATGAAAAAAATGTATTAACTAGATTTCGGATGAATCAATTTTATTATTTGCTCGTCAGGCCACAAAAAGCTATTTTTAGTAAAGAAGCAGCTCCCTGCGACTGCGACTGAAAGTCTCTGCAGGATATGCTGCATTTTATGTTTTTATGTAAATTATATGAAAATCCCCGTAAACGCTATCTGGTGTCTTTTAAAGAAACTCAATTTTCGTCAGATCAGACCAGCTATGATGTATTTACAATTATTACACAGTGATAGTATCCTCTATGAACTTGAGTTTTTACAAATCTATTGTAAAGTATACAAAATGTCTGGGCTTGTAATGAATTTTTGACAAAATCTTTCTGAGTTTGTATTTAGTGTATTTTGGTAAAACATGTATTTTCTCCAAGTGCTGCGAATCTTGTATTTTTGTACCTTGATATGGTTTTCTTTAATAATGTCTTTAATAATGAATTTTGTATTACTGTATTTGCACTTTTATGGTTTGTAATACAAAAACGAAATAAAGTTTTATTGATGATTGATGATGATGAATCTTCACTGCTCTTCCAGGCCCTATCTTTCATGTTGTATTTATGCATTTTATTTGTGCCTTGCTGTGAGGTCATGATTGGTGGGACAGTTCAGGTCCATGAAAGGCATCCTTTTCCTTTTAGTTAAAGATGACAGTTTTGTCACAGGACCCTTCAAGGGGTTCTGGCAGCGAGTTGAAAGGAGGTTGCAGGGCAGCTGGAGTTTTGTGAGCGGTTGCTGGCACATGGTCCTTACCGGCCAACCACCCACATAGGTGCAAGCTGGTACAGACCATTGGGGGGGTAAATAATGGCGGTAGGGGTGCCGGAGATACGTATCTTAGTGCAGACGGGCTCCTTGCACATTCTGGTATGGGAGGTAGGTGGGTCACCCCTCTAAAGGGGGGATCTAATCAGGTCGATTTTGATTGGGCAGGGGATGTTTGGAGCAAGTGACACTGGGACCAGTCATGAACTGACTCCAAGCATATTTTGAGGATGCACAGGAAGAAGAATGTTAGTGATGGTTAGGAAATTACCTGCATTAGGATCTCTGTTAAGGCTAAGCATTTAATGACTGTAAATAAAATCGTAAAAATTGTGGGTTGCTGTGCACAATATTAAAACCTGTATATTGTTTGTGTGTGAATAAATATAGCTGGAGGTTTTACAGCCCATAACTCAAAAAGAAAATTATTTGTGTCTTACCAATGAACTTGGTTGTGGGGCGGAAGTGCTTTGGGTGGGTCAGTTTAACCCCTTTGCTGCAGGGGTAGTTCCCCCACAGCGCGGGGGCAGGCGGGCCGCAACGCCGCAGTGCTCGTGACGAGCCCAGTTCATCATGAGGCACAGTGGAGCTGTGTACATGATGAGCTGGGCTCGTCACGACTCCACCCACTGATTGATTCTCCCCGCACACGCGGGGAATCAATTGCGCGTCGGAGAGCCGCGGTCGTTATGACAAGCCCAGCTCATCATGAGCACAGGGGCATAATAAAGTCCCCCGCAGCCCCTGCGGTGTGGGGGGCCCCCGAGGTCCAGGGGGCCCCCTCAGCGCATTGCAGACTGGCTCAAAACATGAACGAACAGTGTCACCTCAGGCATCGGCTGGACACAGTCTCTGAGGCAGAGGAGCATTTAAATATTAATAATGGCCTGCCGCCCATGCACTGCAAAGGCTGGCTCTGTGCACAGGCGGTAGGCCATTATTAAAACAGGCCCTCGACCTCAGAGACAGAGGTTGGGATCACGCAGCCACACGCCAGGCCAGCACGATAACATTTCGTGCACAATCTGTGCGCCATCACGAAGGGGAAAAACTTGGAAAGTGTCTCCGAGTACCAGTTGCAATTCTAAACAATATGTAGGAATTTTTTGCATACATTTTGTCTACCCTGCCCTAGGAGTCTGTTGGAGTCACTACCCAGGGGGTCCTTGTTTTTCTCATATTGCCATTCTAAACAATGCCTTAAAAAATTTCGAATTCTCATTTCCGATTTGTGGCAATGAATACGTCATTATAACATGTTATCCATTCCCTTCCTCTCAGAGTACTCAAGTTTCCAGGGTCAATGAAGGAGTAACACAGGCCCGCATATCCGCAGTGCGGGGGACACCGCGAGATGCAGGGGGCCCCTCAGCACTTAACTCAGGCTTGAGTGCTCCGGATTAAACCTGGAGCAGGGACCCTCCATATACATTGCAAGGGAGGGATGACGTTAAACTTTAAATACGGCACTATGTCAAGGTTTTGTATTTAATTCCAGGACTGTTTTTATAGTGTGATAAACGGGGCTCTAAGTCACAGAATGTAAACAAAACATCTGGACTTGAGATACTCGTATGTGGACCTGTGAGCCTCCAGAACTGGGCACTGTTCTTCAAAAGGTAATCTGAAATATGTTTTTATTTACGATAAATTATAGTATCTGAATATGGGAAAGTGATCAGAGCTACTGATGGTTCAAAGTTCATGTGTTGCACCCTCAGCTACAATGTGACTGTATCAGCCACTTTGTAGGTGCTGTTTAATGAAAATAAAGGATGAAATTGAGAAGCATCTCACTTTCGGCAAGCATGGACAGATACAGAGTAGATGGCTAATACTCTATATATTTTCGTTTTTTTGAATTTCTGAACATTATAGTAAAAGTTGGAGAGTCATGAACATGGTTTAAAGTTGTTCTAAGATAAGATGCATTTAGTTTATTTATTTAGTTACATCTGCTCTATAAGGGTTAAAAACAGAAGAAAGATTGGGGTATTAAGTACCTATTATGCTTCCTCCCTCACTGCCTTGTGTTGATCAATATGTTTCAGCCCCGTAGTATGTACCTAATGCATACACTGGGCTTTCTTCCAGACCTCGGACGCTTCCTATCTTCCCTAAGTGTGTTTTTTTACCTAGCATGGCAATAAAGGTGCACAACGTATCCATAACAAAATACGTTACGTTACGTTACTTTACGGTAACATAACAACTTCTGTTGGATTAATATTGGTTAAAGGAAGACAGACCATCTGGCAGTATGTTAAATTCAAAACGTGATGGGAGGAATGCTTGCAATTGGTTGTTCCAACCCATCGTTCTGTTGCCAACTATGCCACATCAGATTAAACAGTGCTCTATGCAAATCAGTCTTGATCCTCGTCCAGTAGGAATAGTCCAGCCGGTCGGTGGGTCCCCTCCTTGTACTTTGCAGGGGGGCCAACTCAGGTTTCGTTACGCCACTGCAGCTCCACTGTGCCTCATGATGAGCTGGGCTTGTCATAAGCATGGAAGGGGTTAACCATGGGACATCGGTGATAGCTGGTCCTGTGCCAGGCTTACCTGGCTCCCTGGTTCCACTATCAGGGCTTCTTGTTGGCCAGGAAGGCCACCTAGAACTCTGAATCGATGTATTTGCAGAACTGTGCTCATTGTGCACAGCTTCCCCATTGGAGGAAGGCTATACCAAGGCCAGAGAGGATAAACACATGGCAGCCCCATGAACTGCATGCTCCTATATGTTCAAGCTGCTTGTCCTTTGGCCCTGAAATGGCAGGTCATTACAAGAAGTGAAGGACCCTGCAGCATGTGTCCTAAACACCGAGCACTGCTCAGAAAAACACATGGGTAGTATGCCGGATACTGAAAATGCCCAGATAGCGGTAGGTCATGGGAAGGGTTCAAACACCAGCAACATCTTAAATACCCCTGTGTCTACTTGTGAAATAGGTCATTTGGGACCCTCTTGGCTGGTGGAGGCCGATCAATTATGAACAAATATGAATATATACAAATCCTTTATGCAGCTAAGAAATATGGGGAAAATACATTTCATATTTGAACCATAAGAAATTTGCAAAGAAGTACATGTATCCTTTCTCAGATGTAGTCTCATCATTTCAGCTAAACATGAAATAAAATACAATTTTTTCTATTTTTTTTTTAATTAATGTTATACACTCCCAATGCTGCTCCTAATATATATGTTACATCCTAAACTTTCTGCAATAAAATACATTTAGGTTGTTTTGTATTATATGAAAGAAACCTGATTAGAAATTCTCCAAGATGTCTGAAATCACTTAACACATGCTTGCTTCAGACCAAAATAAATCAAATGTATTAGCTATACTTGGGAATTTGTTGTTAGTGGCTTTTTTCTGAGACACTGATGAAATCTTAAAATACAACTTCCATAACTCTGAAAGGCTTTCTCTGTGGAAAATTGAATCAATGACAGCTTATAAGCATACATTTAGAATCAATTTTATTAGTGCAATTAGCTATAGATCAATTGAACTTTATGAGCTATGTTTAAAATCCATTTCATTTTGTTCAGCTGCAGCTATATTGGCTGACCGGATTTGCCACAGTTCATCAATAAAATATTGTAATGCATTGTAAATTTAGATTGATTCATTATCTTTGACCCAGTGGAACCTTTAGTGTTCATTTTATGAGTTCAGATTTTTAAAATGTAGATATTAAGGCCATGTACAGGAGAGCGCAGCTATAAATATCCTGCATGCATCCGATTTGTTTGCATAAATGGGTCCACTGCATCTAGAGATGAATGGCTCTGTTTTCAATTATCTGACTGACATGCGCCCACAAAAATACATACATTTTGTATCATGCAGACTTCATTGTGGAAACTACAAAGCTGACCATGAACTAGCATCCGCACAGCAACTGACCACTTGCCAAAGAAACAGAGGCGTGGGAAGAGGGGTGCAGTGGGTGCAGTCCGCTCTGGGTGTTATCACTGAGGGGGCGGGGGGTTGCAAAATGCCCAAAATATGGGCATCATTTATGAAAAGTGACGCATCGCGGCGTGAAAACAGCGATGTGTCACTTTTCACTGCGCACTCCTTGCGACATTCCTAATGCGTCATATTTAATGTATGACGCATCATGTCGCAAGGAGTTACAGATACGTCAGTGAAATCTCGCAGTGAAATGTCATAGATTTCACTGCGTCACTATTACTAGGCTTTTTGCGGGGGAACGCCCCCTCTGCATACATTATACCTGACGCAGGTATAATGTGGCGCAGGGGTTTAAAAAGTGACGCATCCACCTAGATGCGTCACTTTTTAAATATGGCGCAACAGGGCGCATTTTTTACACCGCTGGTGCGTCACAAAAAGTGACGCACCGGCGGCGCAAAACTGACGCAAGGCCTTCATAAATAAGGCCCTGTGGGTTTTAAACACAAAATGTTGCCATTTTGTCAAGCCAGGGGTGACAAGTGTAATCACTAAAGGAGGTGATAAAATGGCAAGAATATGGGTGTTAAACCCATATTTTTGCCATTTTGTCATTTTCCACACCGAGTACCACCTGACCTTGCTACGCCACTACAAATAAAAACAGCATTACTCTCTGTGGAGAACAATCTCAGTCAGCCATTGCAACACTACCAGCAATTGTGAAGGGCAAGGAAAATGACACAATAGTTGTCATTGTCTTTTGGAAAGGTACTCTGATCTTCCAGGCAGCGTTTCATAGCATCGAATAATAATAGTTACTACAGTTATGTTGTAGCAAGTTCTCCACAATTGCATCAAGCATTATTTTCTGCATTGAGGTCGTAAATTTCCTTATGCATCGAATTCAAAGTTAGGTCATCTTCGCCTATTTTCTGAATGCCTGGGGCATTTCCTTTAGAAAACTGAGTCTGAGCTCTGTTACATACAACAGTGTCCTTACGTATAAATAAAGAAAAATATTTAGACCTAAGAGTTCTGCACCCAGGTACTCATGAACTAAATACCAGAATAAGAGAAATACACAGATTAGAAAAACGCTGAAGCAATGTTTGTTGCATCCTCAGTCAGTGAGACAAAAGAGACCTTTGCTCTAAAATGGAGGTTATTAGATTCTGCAAATGTTATGGTTTACCCACGGTTCCCGACAGCAGAGCTTCAGCTGCAGTGACAGCTGCCTCATAAGTAAAATAAGCTTGCCTTCCTCGCTGTCACACACCGTCCTCTTCTCTCAGCACTGAAAGCGCCCAGGCTCCCGGACTCTCCCAGCCAATCACGATGCTGCATGAGTAGCATCGTGATTGGTCTGAGCAGCCTGTCTGGCTACTCACAGGGCCTAGTAGCCTGGGCATGTTCTCAACCGGGCTGTTCTCCGTAGAGAACATGCTAAGCTGGCTGGCCCAAGATGGCTGGCCAAACAGTCACACGCACTTAGGGTGTGCAAACCACTCCTCACTCAGCCCCGCCCAACCCCTGAGTCCTGCATACAAAAATAAAACGATAATAACGTCTTGTTATTATCATTTTATTTCACTTTTTTTGCATGGCTCAAAAGAGCAGTGGGGCAACGCTCCTCCACCTTAGCGGAGGATCCACCACTGCTCAGTTGACTCCACTACCTGCAATAGCCAACCGCTGGCCCATCTGAAGCAGGACCACTGCATTATAAATGCCAGAAGGCGTGCCCTTTGTAGGCCCTAACTTTTCAACACTGGCTTTCACTGCTTGCATCCACTATGTGAGGATTGGCGCCCCTAGTCATTACAAATGAGCAATGACCCAAGTGTCCAAATGTGAAATCTCCCAGAATGGCAAGACCCTCACTTTAGTTAGTTGTTTATGTGAAACAACAACAGAGCAGAGCAGGTCACAATGATATAGTAGTTCATATGGATTTGCATCTTTGCCAAAAATACTTTCAGCAAAATGTGCCTAATTCCATTATGAGGATCTCATGGTGGACAGTTCCCTTTCAGTGTTGGGGTTAAGGCCTGAGCCACCTGGGCAGTTTGAAAGATTGTCTTCTTTACTTTAGGCTCTCCATTCCTTGGTGTACTAAAAGCAGTGCGACACAAATGCAAATATGTTATTACATAAGTGAAAGTAGTCTAATGCTTTGATACCATCTCTCAAATAATGATAGATAGATGATAGCATTATTCAAAACAGTGTCCACTGCACCAATCAGCCCTTTATCCTTCAAGTAATGCTGAAATGTGCTTCCATTAAAGAGCATCCAATAAAAAAAGTTAGATCACAATGAACACATCTCAAGCTGACAACCTTGCCAGGCATCCTCGCAACATTCCCAAAGGGAAACCATTTAGTTCACTATTACCAGTCTCCCATAAGAATTTGTGAAAGTTCAGTGCAGTACCCACTTCTGGTAATAAACATTCTTCCCTGAAACTCTGCAGTTCCTCCCAAGAATCAATATATCTTTTCTGATCAGCATCTGTCTATCATTATGGGCAAAGGCACCCAGCACCCTCACCTTTTTCCTGATGTGAAGAGCATCTGTCATGCTGAGCAAAGTCTGCTTGGCAGGCATTCTTCTCGTTCAGATCATGCAGCCAGGGACTAAACATGCTCTAAATACTCAGGCGCCTGGCTGCCTAAGTTGAAGTTTACCGGGCTGAAGATGTCACAGACCAGTGGGTGTCAGCTGCAGTCCCTCCAGGTAGCAGTGATG
Organism: Lissotriton vulgaris; assembly: GCF_964263255.1. Classification (NCBI taxonomy): domain Eukaryota; kingdom Metazoa; phylum Chordata; class Amphibia; order Caudata; family Salamandridae; genus Lissotriton; species Lissotriton vulgaris. The sequence goes on from NC_141687.1 coordinate 797,237,506, forward strand.
GGGCCACGTGAGGGATGATGCTGATGGAAAATTAAATAAATATACATTTTTCCTTGGCATCGTCCCTCAAAATCCCCCGCGCAGCTACACCGCCCCACTGATCTTACCTTCACAGACTGCGGCTGGTGGGCATGCCCTCCTCAGCCTTAACAAAGCACCTCAATGACCTCACCCTCATGATGAAGGGGACTGTCACTGATAGCATCAGACTTCGGTGCTTCAGATTTTAACCCCTGAAGTGTCCAGGGCTGAGTGTCTATCAGTGACCACACACACAAACAAAAGGTGGCAAAACGCTTGAGAAACAATAAACACTCACACAAGTAGGACTATTGGTGAGGATGTCAAAAGGAGGAGAATCTCACAATTGTTGTTGCCTGTCCTCTGAGATATAAGAAAAGAAATTCCTTAAAGTTTGAAGATATGGCCTCAAACACCCTCCCAAGTGTCATGATTTATCATCGACCTACCTACACTCACCCGATCACTGTTATAAGTGAGCGAGTGAGCTCATCAGCATAAAAAGAGAACAGTGCAAACTGAGGGCCCCATTATGATGGTGGGCGGTGGCGATCTGCCAGCCATCACCACCACATTTACCCCTGGCAATATTAGCATGGCGGGGGTAGCGCGTCGGACGGAGAGTCTGTCCGCCGCTTTTTCACCAGTCTGCAATCATCACAAACTCTGCCTGATATGGTGGCGGGGCCTGGAAGGCACTGCCATCCATATTGTGATGTCCTGTTTACAAGGCCTTTTCATGGCAGCGATGTCGCAATGGAGATGCCGGCGGAAATTGCTTTGGGGGCCTGTTACAGGCCCCCGGGGGGATGGGGCAGTAGGGGGCTGCACTTGGATAGTGTACCTATGGTATCCCCCTACATTGCCAAGCACAAGGTAGCCGGCACCGTGCGGTGCCTGCCACTTTGTGCATGGAAAAGTATAACATGCCACTTTGGCGTTGCGGTGGGTGCTGCTTACCCTCTGCAATGTTAGGTATACAGGATGTGACCGCCATGGTGATGGTCGCATCCTATTTAGTGGTGCGGGACCGTCAAACCGCTGGCGGTTGCTCCCAGCACCGCCGTCTGCCCGCCATCCTAATGGGGCCCTTTTTCTCTAAAGGAGTCCATATAAGAAGCAAGTGCAGGTTAAAAATCCTAACCTCAGGCAAGAGCAGAACATTTTTATTAGGACATTTCTGGGTTGGTATATTGAAATAGTCTGGGAAACTCAAAGTTGATAAGAACCCAGTTCCTTACATGTGAACATTTTTCTGCCACTATTTTGCCCTAATAAAGTTGCTTAGCATTCGTCAGGACTACAATAATCAAAGTCACCGGTAGGTACTCACACCTTGCTCAACAATCGAACACATTTGAGGTCACCACGTGCCAGTTTTTAAACACTCTGACCTACTCCCCACACACCCACATGCACCATCCGGCATACCTCAAAAGAACTCCAAAAAAGTGACCCTTCGGGGGACCCGTTGGGAATTGCAGCGCAGGCCCAACATGGAGCAAAATGCCCAATGATGAACTTTACCAGTGACATTCAACAACCCTGGCGGACATACATTTATATTTATATAATGAGACTTTGAAGGTGGGGCAACTCACTGACACGATCCAGGAGGGGATATTGGTAATGGTATCTAAACAGGGCAAGAACGTGTCTGAGTCTTCCTCTTACAGCTCACACTCCAGGTTAAATATAAATGTGAGGATATTAAGCAAGGTCCTGGCTGCCTGCCTCCTGAGGCACCTTCCGGCACTGAAATAATATGATCAGTGGAGGTTTATACCAAGGCGAAATATACATTATAACTTGAGGTTCTTTGCGCATGTCTATCATGCCCCACACATGCAGTAGGAGTGATACGCTTTTTCGTTTTTGGACATCGAACAATCATTTCACTTGATGACTAGAGTTATCTATGGCTGGTATTTGAGTGAGTGGGCATTGGAGGCCGCTATATACAATGGGTGAAAATCCTTTGTGCAGTCCTATGGTCTAGGGTGTGGACGAGGGGAGTGGTTTCAGGGAGGATCGCCCTTCACAGGGATACTTGACAGGGCTGCCCCCTGTCACCGCTCCCGTTCACGCTGGCGATGGAACCAGTGGCATACTTGTTCCATAGCGGGCTTTGTCCCGGGGGAATCATGGTTGGAGAGACACGTCATGTGATCTCGCTGATACAGATGGCACCCTCGTTTATTTAACTGGAATATTCGGTGCCTATCCTGCTGCGAGCAATGCAAGAGTTTGGGGATGAATTGGAGCTTTATATCAACCCTACTAAATCTAAGCTCTTCTCCTTGGGGCCCCTTGTGACTTTTTTGGCCCAGAGGGTTACCTTAGTTGGGCCTACCCTAAGAGATGGATACTGTGCGGTAACTGGGTATTAGGATTGCCTACACGGAACAAAACTTCATGGCTCATAGCATTGGAAGGGTGGTGGAGGGATTGCAGCTGACGGTCAGGTTCTGGAAAACCCTGCCTCTGTCTCTGATTGCCAAGGTGGCACTGGTTAAGATGGTGTGGGTCTCACGATGCCTGTGAACCTTGCAGGATGAACTCAATGAGATCCCATGTCGTTTTTTCACTGAAATAGACAAGCTCATTATTGAATTACTGTGGCGTGAACAAGTGAAAATGGATAGGACTCTCCACACTCAAGCGAACTCCGGTTGGGAGGGAAGTGGAGCTGTTTGACCTGAAATTCTACTATATTACGGCCCAAATAGAACACACAGTACACTGGCTAGACCCAGATGATAACTAGGAAAAACGGTTTTGGACAGGTTCATATGGTGCAGAGCAAGTGCCAACTTTACTGATGAGGGGCATGGGGGTACAGCTCGATGCACCTGATGTGGTGAGACTTGTCTGCAGGATATGGGATCAGGAAGTGAAATAGGTGAATAGGCACATCCATACACACCAGATATGCATATCTGGTCTCTACAACAGTTTGTGTGAATGGCCAATGCCATGTCAGTGGAAGGTGAAGATGGGGTGGGTGCAACACCCTGGGCAACCTACATCCAAAAAGGTGATTCATCACAAGACAAGACACTGTAGAAACCTTTGACCTAGGAGAGGGACAGTACCTCCAATATGCAACATTTTCAGCCATGACACCAAAGACCTGGCCTGGATTCACGGGTGTGGTTCCTCTGTCACAGATGCTGGTCACAATGCTGACCCTAGTGGGGGGGCAACGGCTGTTCTCGTAGATGTACAGCGCAGTACAGGCAGACCTTGTTATGTCAACTCTGAAGATACATGATAGATGGGGCGAAGTGATGGAGGAACCTATTACTGGCAGAGAGTGAGAGAAAGTACATGAGGGGATAACACCAGTCTCGTCTATCGCCCACTTAAAATTGATACAGTATAATTACAATAATCAGGCACATCTCACCCCCAAAACCTTACATGCTATATTCCCCGCACTGGAGGCGAAATGGTGATGGTGCAGAGACAAAGATGCTGACTTCGTGCTTGTGGCTTGGAGCTGCTTGTCGATCATACCTTTTTGTGGGAGGTGGTACAAAAGCTTAATGGAGCAGCCAGTTGGACAATACTACTCACTATCAAGACAGTTTTGTCAGGGCTTTTCCTCACACCAAGGGGAAAAAGTTACGCAGAAAATGAATGTTCTTGGGGCTAGTGTTAGCTGTGGCAATTAGATGGGTGGCGTCCGAGTCCCCCGAATGAGAAGACCGGGTCAGATACATCTCAGAGAGGGCTGGCGGGTGAAGTAATACACATGAAACACACTAGGAGGGATTATACATTTGAGGAGGACCTATTGGCATGGGCGATTATGCTTTAATCTCTCAGAAATCCCAAGAAACCCATTCGCATTGAGGATTAGGTGTGACAGTGGAGTACGATTGATGTATTGGTATAGAATGAATGGTTTTGCAGAAGTTTGGGAGCAATGGGATGGATCTGTGGCTGTATTCATGGACACCCAGGCGGTAATGAACCTAGACCTATACAAGACTCTGCCACAACAATATAGTATTGATGATCGAGGCACGGAATAGTCAAAGACTGCTGTAGCTGATAGCATGAAACAGTCAAGAGGGTTGAAACATGAAAAGAGCAGTGGGGGGATGGGGATGCTGGGTGGGCTCTTTATTGAACTTCTTATTGATCATCTTCACATTAATGTGTATAGTAGTACTGCTGAAAGACAATGTATTGTGCTGTACTTGAACTGGGTGCACTGATTGAATGAAGACTACATACAAAAAAAATACACACACACTCCACAGGAACTAAACATATAAGAAAAAAGAAAAAGAAAAAAGGAGACCTGCCATGTAAAGTCCAATTCTTAATCAGTGTAGGTCCATGAGGTATCTGTGGAGATAGGACAAGACAGACACACCAACAACATCAAAGTAAATTAAAATGATGTGAACTCAAGATTATGGAGTTTCAACACTCTCACTCTTGCTTACTGCCAAACAGTGCATACAACTGAACACCTAGAGCACTCAGGCTCGACTGTAGAAATGTGAAACCAACACTGGATTCACAAGTGCCCTTTAGTTGTAAACAAATATGAGGATGACTGAAGGCATGAAGCCACAGAATGCGCCCATGCAGGTGCCCTTGTTTGTAAAACATAAACTTTCAATGAAGCTTACCCAATAGAGGGATACAGATCACCCACGAATGGAAGGTAGGGGGTATGCCTTGTAGTCACACAGCTGCAAGTATAAGTATGGTAGTACATAGATCACAAACCATGCCAAGTGCCAGACATCATGAACGGTCCCCTCTTACTTGTCAAGGTGCCAATGCCCACCCTATCAACTGTATGGACTGCCGTCCACTCACAAAAAGCAAGAGAGAGGCACTGTTTACTGATATTTAAGCCGGAGTCCCAGATGCTGAATTTCCGGGTCCCGGCAGCTTATGGCGTCCATCTGTAGTAGCATGATGATGTCCCCGGAAAGCATGGGGTTAGACCACTCGCTCCTAATGCTCGTGTGCTCCTAGTGAGCCAACCTGGGCATGCACAATTTCACGCCTAGCAACAACCCCGATTAACCAGCTGATAGACAGCAAATGGCTGCACTGAGCTTCCCATTTCCACATGAAATAAGTATTTGTTGTGATAGTCAAGTTAACCCCAAAGTGGAGTCTGCATAGGTGAGTTATTAAGTACCATATAATTGCAGCTCGGTGGTAGGGCAGTGGTACAAATGGTAGGTATGAGTTTGGGATATTTGAAGGAGGGGTGATTAAAAGAGGAGGAAAACATAGTAACCTCATCTCATTGGTCATTCACAAAACTAATATGGTTTACTATGTCTATAAGGCATACTGAGTGATGGTACTATTTCCAGAACAGTATGGGATTAATGTAAGCTACAGTATCTCATCATTATTCCCTGGTGGTGGCCCTGGTGGTGGGTGTCAAGACAATAGACCCATCTCTGCTCTGTCATGAACAGAGTCTAAGAGATGTGTCTTCCATATGCAGTTTCAGTAATCTGGTCTAGGACCACCCAGTGTAAATCATCAGGAGTGTGGCCAGTTTCCAGATAGTGGTTGGCCATACAGGTCATCTTTCTTTTACACTGTATATTACTCCAGTGTTTGGAGATCCTCAGGTGGTCCTTCATGGTGGACATACCAACATACATGAGGCCAAAAGGGCACGTGATAAGGTATATGGAAGGGTACTATTGCAATTGTTGTGTCTATTCAATAACCAAGGTCTCTTTGTACCTATGCCAACTGCTTTAGTGACACTCCTGAGTTTAGAGGCTGTGCATTGTCCACACAGGAAGTGCCCCTTCACAGGTGGTAGCCCACATAACGTTTTGTTGTCTAATTTTTACCTCATCACAAAGTGGGTGGGGTCAGCAGTCTCATTGACCCCATCCCACTCTATGACAAGTGCAGGACTATCACCTCCTGTCAGCCAGGGAGAGGAGGCAGCATTCCCAACCCTTCTGTAACTGTGGAGGCTTCCCTCCCCAAAATTCTGAAGCAAGGGAGTTCTGATTTTGTGAATGGGCTCCTTAACACTAACTCCATGGACTCCTTGGATCTCACATTTGAACCTAGCCAATTTCTTTCACTTCCGCTGTAGGTAGGTAGTGCTTTATTTGTTACATGGTAATGCAGCCATCATTTAAACAACACACTTCTTAATAAGGCATTATCAATTGACTAATATGTGCTGTCTCTTCTCTAAACATTTCATCATAGCTTTTGGCAGAGATATTTTTTTTAATTGTGTTTTATTGATTTATTGAGAATGTATTCAACTTATCACAAAACGAACACATTATACCTCCTATTCCACTTATACATTTCTAAACATTTATAAGAACAGTGTTTGTCCTTAAATCCAGGTGGGTGTGCATCAATTTTTTCTAAGTTTCTTTCTCATGCCTGATGTCTTTGGAGTTGACATCCCTAAATATCCAGCATACCCATTTTAACCATCCCAGTACTCAACAACCCTCAATATCTTTCATGGCACATTGTGAGAAATCATCAAATGAAATGATATTTGGACTGTTAGGTCTTTTCTCTACTAACTGGCTGGGAAATCCATAGTCATTGGAGCATGTAACATTGGCAAAATGATCCGAACTCAGGCTAACCACACAATGTTTCGCTTTAATCATATCTAGCACTGGACATCAATCCCTGCATCAGCATACACTGACAGGCATATCTAACATCATCCAAAGAGGCATTCAGTACCATACTCCCTGCAAAATGTGTCTGATTTACTAACAACAATGAAACAAATATTCCCAGCAATCCTAGATGCAGTCAGGTATTATATAAGCCGATAGATAAGTGAAAGTTAGAAACGTTTTCTAATTAACCATCACAACTCATCCATTTATTCTAGGAGCAAACATAAACAGCACCAGCACCCTTGTCATAGATTATGAAAAGGACTTGAGCACAGTTAACTATAGAATATGGTAAGTCACCCCACTTATCCAAGCTGAATGTTTTGTACCTGAACATTTGATCTAGACATAAGGGCATAAACCAAGATGCAGAGTAGTTTAAGAAAGGTTATTTAATGCAGGATATAAACATAAACTTGAAGGGAATGCATATTTATAACACTTATGTTTCAGTGCTTTACAGAATCTATATTTATGGGTGTTATTATCAGTGCTGCATGATAATATTATTGATATGATAAATCTTTCTTTAAATTTAAACATGTACGCACAGTCTGATGAACTCACAGCACCCTACTCACCCACTGGGGTTAACAATAAGGACAAGACTGAAGGTTGTGGCAGCACCCAGTGGGGTTGCACAGTGAGCAATTACAAGTACCAACATGCCTTGCAGCATACGCCCACTGAGGCGGGGCTTGGAACAGTTATTAGGTGTTCCTCACTAACTGACTGCCATTTCCTTCTCCATCGCCCGTGACCAAGAACACCATTGTTCGAAACGCGTTGGGCAGTGCATCGTTTGAAGGGGGGGACTGTTACTTTGTCGCACTGTGATCCTCAAATAAAGGCTGACAAACTCTTTGTGGCGGCATCTTCATTTGGGGCAACCTTTTTGTTGATTATTAGCGGCTTTGCTCGGCCGCGAAGATGCCCCCTGCAAGTCAAGCAGATCCTACGCTGGGTATCATCCGGCGCATCGGAGCGGAGGGGCCGTTTTGAGTGACATGTACGAAGAGCCTGACAAACTCACAGCACCCTACTCACCCACTGGGGTTAACAATAAGGACAAGACTGAAGGTTGTGGCAGCACCCACTGGGGTTGTACAGTGACTGAGGCGGGTCTTGGAACGGTTATCAGGTGTTCCTCACTAACTGACTGACATTTCCTTCTCCATCGCCCGTGACCAAGAACACCAGTTGTTTGAAACGCGTTGGCCAGTGCATAATTTGAAAGGGGAGACTGTTACTTTGTTGCATTGTGATCATCAAATAAAGGCTGACAAACTCTCTGTGGCTGCATCTTTATTTGGGGCAACCTTCTTGTATTCACTGAAAAAACCATAGGTTTCACACAAGTTATAGTTATCTGGAAATTTTACTCGCATAAAACCATTGAAATTCCCACGTTATAGTTAGTTGGACTCACTATAACTTGCGCGTGCAATGCACTGCTGATGATGTCACATATTACATCACTCATGACATGGTCAGTGACATCACTCATGACATCACTGATGACACCATCCAGTGAATGTGTGTCTTTCTGAAAAATAAATATTAGTGAGTAATGTTTAAATATTTAAATATATGTATTAGTGTTTCACTTTGTGTATAAGTGGCTGCATGGGTTGGTGAGTAACTACATGTGTATGTATATGAGTCATTAGATTTTTTTTAGTATCAGTATGAGTGTCTGTATTGTTTAGTGTGGGTATTACTTACAACATTGATGCACGAGTGACTGACTCTGTTTGTATGTATTTTGAAGACTGCATATGTGCAGAACTGTATGGTTGAATAGTGTGTATATGTGTATGTTAGTGAGTGAATGACTGTCTCACTAGTGTCTTTATCAGTAACTACATATGTTTTAATCTAGAATATGTGAATATTGATGCATATAAGTGAGTATATGTGAGAGTAAGAGATTGTAAGAGTTCCTCTTTAAATAAGTTATGTTTCTATAAGTGATTGTTTAAGAGAATAAATATGTGTAAATTTCCATAGAAGTAAGGTGGTAGTGTGTGTACAGCTCCATATGCAAATAAATGGATGTTCAATAGTTTAGTTGCATGTGTGAGTATGTGTGTGAGTAACTTATGGATGACTGTCGGTGTGTAACAGGATGTATAGGTGTATCACTACATATGATGAGTGAGAATACGAATGAGTGATTATATAGAACTGTTGGTGAATGAGTGGATGTGTATATAGATGGTGGAATTACTGAATTGGTTGTTGTAACTGATATGGGTATGTCCATTTTTTTGTAAATTTAAGTTTCTATTTTTGAATATGTGTTTCAAGAGTTACATTACAGTGAAAGGAGGTCTGTCACTCTGTCACAAGGATGGTGTCATCAGTGATGTCATGAGTGATGTCACTGACCATGTCATGAGTGATGTAATATGTGACGTCATCAGCAGTGCATTGCACGCACAAGTTATAGTGAGTCCAACTAACTATAACGTGGGAATTTCAATGGTTTTATGCGAGTAAAATTTCCAGATAACTATAACTGGTGTGAAACCTATGGTTTTTTCAGTGAATTTAATAGGTTTTTTAAATGCTAATTCCTAACTATAACTGATGTGAAACCTATGTTTTTTTTAGTGAATTTCAATGGTTTTTTAATAGCAAATCTCTATAGGTATGAAAAGTAATATTTTTTATAACGAAATTTATATTGTATAATTATGTAATAATATTTTTTATATTTTTACTTGATGCGTCATATGACGAACTGCGTAAGTGCACCCGGAAGCACGCGATCGCATACGATCACTCAACGGCTCGACGGGCTTACGCTACGCGCCCCGGGGCGCATAGCGTAAGCGCGTCAGGTCATGTGATCTGAAAATAACACTTTTCATTGGTGCAGATCAGTTTTGATTTCCAAATGATGACAGCCTAGGTCATGTGACTTGAAAATAACACTTTTCATTGGTCCAGAACAGTTTTCTTTTCCAAAGGATGAAAGCCCCCACCTTTTTTCCTTATTCTGACTTTGTCATTTGACTAAAGAATACCTTTTTGGAGTTCTATCTCTACTCTTTACTAGTTTCAAATGGCTACATTAGCAGCAGCAACTGGAGGATCTGCTCAACCACCACCACCATCTAAAAGACCACCAGAAGATTACATTGGTGGACAAGAGGATGAGGAGGAGAATGATGAAGAGGAGGAACAGAGAAAGGGAATTCCTGCCTGAAAATAAACAGCTCTACCAACCAAAAGAGCACTTTATTTGGGAGTTCTACAAAATCCCAAGGGGTTTAAAAAAAGTCAACGCTGCAAAGGTGACTTGTTTAATTTGTGGTGTTGAGTTGTCCAGGGGGAACCCTAACAAAAAGTATTCCTTCTGGAATCATACAATGATTCGCCACATGATGCGTTTGCATCAAAACAATTATTCTAAGGTAGAGTTAAGGGACCTCTGCAGTAAGCTACCCCCATCAGCGTCTAGACCCTCAACATCAAACCAACCCACTCCATCGGCTCCGGGGGAAAGAGACACATTGGCAACTATTCAACCTAAGTTTGCCGATTACAAAATGATGTGCAAATATTGTAACAAGACACTTTGCTATGGTGAGCAAAGTATCAAGCTTATCATGGTTGCTGGTGATAACCATAAGTGTCCAAGAAAACCCTAAATGTTCCTGATTTTTTTTTTGCTTCGGTTGAGCCATTTACAATTCCCTGTTTTTTGTTTCACCCCAGAAAAAATACAAAAAAATATAAAAGAGTTCAGAAAAGCCAAAAAAAGTAAAAAAAAATAAAAAAAACAATAAAAAAATATAAAACAACAAAAAGAAAAAAAAACAGTTCTTTTCAGAACTACCTCCAATTTATAAAAAAATGCAAAATTTTTTGAAAACTCTTTCATTCTTTTTTTCCCATTGTACGCTCCCCGGTCCGCTCCCCGGTGTGCGTACCAGGCGCTCCCCCCCGCACAAATCGAAAAAAAAAATGTTTTATGGCTCACACATCAAACCTAGGGTGTCAGGGGGGGTCTACTCTGCCCACTTATGGTCATTTCCCCCTTTGTTTTTGCCACCTCTTGTGTCTCGATTTTACCGAGACACAAGATGGCGGCCGCTCCGGACTGTTTGGAATGTTGACAGACACCCGAGAGCCAATCAGCTTTCCGTGCGCAAGTCACGTGGCGCGCCCGGTGCGCTCCCCGGGGCGCGCTTATAGATATATATATTTTTTTAACCTAAATTACTCAAAATCTACTGGAGCACATATCTTGAGACATAGCAAAGGCACATCGGGCTACCAGTCCCTACAATTTTGCCAAGTTTGGTGAAAATCCATTCAGCCGTTCGGGCTAAAAGTGAGGCCAACCGCCCTATGGAAATTAACATGGGGAAAACACGTTTTGGGACCCCCTTTTATCTCGGCCCCCGCTTGACGAATCCCCCCCACATTTTCAGGGAAGAAGCGGAGCGGAGCGGGCCACGAACTTTGAGAAATTCGATAAGATTCGTGACTGGCGCCAAAGTTATTCCCAATAGAATGTTGCGGATTTCCTATGGAAAGTAGATCCTAACTATAACTACCTACTGGTGACCGCTAGTAGGTAAGATATATATATATATATATATATATATATATAGATGCACTGGTGCATCTCCTGTAAACAGTTAAAAAAATGTGTTTAAGTCATACAGGCGATTTTTAAGGAATATTTGTCGTTCGTGAAAATAGACACTTAAAAACTTTTCTGGTGAAAACCATACAGTGGATTCCTATGGAAGGAAATTCAAATTACTGGTAAGTACGGTTAGAATTACTTTTCAGGGTCAGTGCTGGACTAAAATATGCAGCACTGAGGTCTCTCCTGATAACTGGTGAGTAAATGGGAATTCGTAGTTCGGCTGATTTTAGAGGAATATTTGTAAGTTTCTTAAATCAATACAGAAACTTTTTCAGCAAAAAGCAGGCAATGATATCCTATGTAAAGAAATTCAAGTTACTAGTAAGTACGGTTAAAATATATATATATTCATTGAAAAAACCATAGGTTTCACACCAGTTATAGTTAGGAATTAGCATTTAAAAAACCTATTAAATTCACTGAAAAAAGCATAGGCTTCACACCAGTTATAGTTAGTTGAAAATTTTATTGACATAAAACCATTGAAATTCCCACGGTATAGTTAGTTGGAATCACTATAACTTGCGCGTGCAATGCACTGCTGATGACGTCACATATTACATCACTCATGACATGGTCAGTGACATCACTCATGACATCACTGATGACACCATCCAGTGAATGTGTGTCTTTCTGAAAAATAAATATTAGTGCGTAATGTTTAAATATTTAAATATATGTATTAGTGTTTCACTTTGTGTATAAGTGGCTGCATGGGTTGGTGAGTAGCTACATGTGTATGTATATGGGTTATTAGATGTTTTTCTTAGTATCAGTATGAGTGTCTATATGGTTTGCTGGGGGTATTACTTAGCACATAGATGCATGAGTGACTGACTCTCTGTTTGTATGTGTTTTGAAGACAGCATATGTGCAGTACTGTATGGGTGGATGAGTGTGTATATTTGTATGTTAGTGAGTGAATGACTGTCTCACTAGTGTCTTTATCAGTAACTACATATGTTTTAATTTAGTATATGTGAATATTGATATATATAAGTGAGTATATGTGAGAGTAAGAGATTGTAAGAGTTCCTGTTTAAATAAGTATGTGTTTCTATAAGTGATTGTTTAAGAGAATACATATGTTTAAATGTCAATAGAAGTAAGGTGGTAGTGTGTGTATAGCTCTAAATGCAAATAAATGGATGTTCAATAGTTTATTTGCATGTGTGAGTATCTGTGTGAGTAACTTTTGGATGACTGTCGGTGTGTAACAGGATGTATAGGTGTATCACTACATATGATGAGTGAGTATATGTATGAGTGACTATATTGAACTGTTGGTGAATGAGTGGATGTGTATATAGATGGTGGTTTTACTGAATTGGTTGTTTACAGTGAAAGGAGGTCTGTCACTCTGTCACAAGGATGGTGTCATCAGTGATGTCATGAGTGATGTCACTGACCATGTCATGAGTGATGTAATATGTGACGTCATCAGCAGTGCATTGCACGCGCAAGTTATAGTGAGTCCAACTAACTATAACGTGGTAATTTTAATGGTTTTATGTCAATAAAATTTCCAGCTAACTATAACTGGTGTGAAACCTATGGTTTTTTCAGTGAATTTAATAGGTTTTTTAAATGCGAATTCCTAACTATAACTGGTGTGAAACCTATGGCTTTTTCAGTGAATTTCATAGGTTTTTTAATAGCAAATCTCTTTCGGTATGAAATGTAATATTTTTTATAATGAATTTTATATTTTATATTTATGTAATACTATTTTTTTATATATATATGTATATAAATATATTTATTTTTGGTTTTTTGCCCCGGAGTGCTCCCGGGGCGCGTACCAATGCGCTTACCGGTAAGCGCAATTTTGCCCCGGTTCGCGTACCGGTGAGTCCCCAGTTAGCGCTACTGCCGCGAACGAAAACATCATCGTGACGTATCGTGTAGCCGCGTGATGCGTGTTATGACGCACGGCGTAAGCGCACCCGGAAGCGCCGGAGCACATACGATCTCGCTATGTAAGTGCCCCCGGGGTGCACCCTAACGCGCTTACGCTACGGGCCCCCGGGCATGCCCCTGGGGCGCGTAGCGTAAGCGTGTCAGGTCATGTGACCTGAAAATAACACTTTTCATTGGTTCAGAACACTTTTGGTTTCCAAATGATGAAAGCCCCCAACTTTTTTCCTCTTTCTCACTTTGTTGTTTGAGTGAGGAAGACCTGCTTCTATTGTTAGAGAAATGGCAACACTAGCAGCTGGAGCATCTGCACCACCACCACCACCACAAGGACCACCACAACATCACATTGGTGGTCAAGAAGAAGAGGAGGAGGAGGAGGAGAAGGAGGAGAGAAGGCAGAGAAGGCATTTCCTCCCTGAAGACAATGCCCCATATAAACCAAAGGAGCACTTTATATGGGAGTTTTTTGAAATCCCAAGGGGTGCAAAGAAGGTAAACGCTGCAAAGGTGACTTGTCTCATCTGTGGCGCTGTACTATCCAGGGGGAACCCTGCAAAAAAATATTCTTTTGGGAATCACACTATGATTCGGCACATGCAACGATTGCACCCCAATAACTATTCTGCAGCAGAGGTGAGAGAACTGTGCAGAAACCTTCCACAATCGTCTGCCAGCACCTCAACAACCAAAGAACCCACTCCATCGGGTCCAAAGGCAACTCAGATGGTTCCAAACATCCAAACTAAGTTTGGTGATTTCAAATTCGTTTGCATATACTGTGGCAAAACAATTACTTATGGTGAGAAGAGTATTACCCTCATCAACATTGCTGGTGATAACCACAAGTGCCCGAAGAAACCCAAATTTTTTTCCTGTTATAATTCCCTGTTTTTTGTTTCTCCCCATAAAAAATACAAAAAAAATATAAAACTGTTCAGAAAAGCCAAAAAAGTAAAAAATGTTCAAAAAAACAATAAAAAAATATTAAACAACAAAAAGAAGAAAAAAAACTGTTCTTTTCAGAACTACCTCCAATTTATAAAAAAAAAGGCAACATTTTTAAAAAACTCTGTCATTCTTTTTCCCCTGTGGTACCCTCCCCGGTCCGCTCCCCGGTGCGCGTACCGGGCGCCCCCGCGCAAATCAAAAAAAAAAATGTTTTGCCCCGTGGGCCCTTTTATGGCCCCCACATCACACCTAGGGGGTCAGGGGTGGTCTATCCTGCCCCCTTTTGGTCATTCCCCTCTTTGTTTTTGCCACCTCTTGTGTCTCTATCATACTGAGACACAAGATGGCGGGCGCTCCGGACTGTTTGGAATGTTGACAGACACCCGAGAGCCAATCAGGTTTCCGCGCGCGAACTCGCGTAGCGCGCTGGTTAGCGCCCCGGTGCGCGTACCGGGGCGCGCTTATAGATATATATATATTTTTTTAACCTAAATTACTCAAAATCTACTGGAGCACATATCTTGAGACATAGCAAAGGCACATCGGGCTACCAGTCCCTACAAATTTGCCAAGTTTCGTGGAAATCCATTCAGCCGTTCGGGCTAAAAGTGAGGTCGACCGCCCTATAGAAATTAACATGGGAAAAACAAGTTTGGGAACCCCATTTTTTATCTCGGCCCCCGCTTCACGAATCCCCATCAAACTTTCAGGGAAGGACCGTAGCGCTGCGAGGCAAATTTGAGGAAATATTCAGGCAGATTCCTCAACCGGCGGCAAAGTTATTCCCAATAGAATGCCAATTTTCCTATTCAAAATAATCCTAACTATAACTACCTACTGGCGACCGCCAGTAGGTAATATATATATATATATATATATATTTATATACATAGATGCACTGGTGCATCTCCTGTGAACAGTTAAAAAAATGTGTTTAAGTCATACAGGCGATTTTTAAGGAATATTTGTAGTTCGTGAAAATAGACACTTAAAAACTTTTCTGGTGAAAACCATACAGTGGATTCCTATGGAAGGAAATTCAAATTACTGGTAAGTACGGTTAGAATTACTTTTCAGGGTCAGTGCTGAACTAAAATATGCAGCACTGAGGTCTCTCCTGATAACTGGTGAGTAAATGGGAATTCGTACTTCGGCTGATTTTAGAGGAATATTTGTACGTTTCTTAAATCAACACAGAAACTTTTTCAGCAAAAAGCAGGAAATGATATCCTATGTAAAGAAATTCAAGTTACTAGTAAGTACGGTTAAAATTACTTTTCAAGATCAATATTGGGCTCAAAGATGCAGCACTGAAGTCTCTACTGATAACAGGTGAGTAAATAGGAATTTGTAGGGTGGCTGATTACACTTCGGTCCAGTATATATAGAGCCACTTTCGCACACCATCCCCTCCCTTCACCACTGTGCAAATATGCCCTCTACCGCGTTTTAAGTTGGGGAAATAATTACCCTTCAATCCTGAGGGTCCTTAGAGTCCAACTAGCCCACTAGGTACATCCAGTAAGCGCCACAGAGCTGCATAGCAGAGAGATGTAAAAAGGGGCATGGCCTGCACCACCTCTCTGCAACACAGCGCAGTGGCGCTTCCTTGAAGCACCTGGTGGCTACTTTGCCCCCATGGTCCCTCAGGATAGAAGGTTTTTTTTCCCAACTTAAAACGCTCCACAGGGAGTGTTTGCACACATCACCCCAGGCCCTGTCCCCTCCCTTCACCACTATGTAAACACGCCCTGCTGCCGTTCTAAATTGAGAGATTAAGTCCCCTTCAATTCTAAGGGACCCTAAGGTCAAACTAGCCCACTAGGTAAAACAAGGTCCTGCGCACTCATAACAATCAATACATCATGTAGACTAGTGTTCTGAAGTACAAGAAAAAGTCCAACGTAGGAGTCAAATCTTGATTCTTTTCTCTTTAATTGGTCATCCGGCAAACCCTTACATACAGCCAGCTGACACGTGTTTCATTGCAGAACAAGATTGTCCTACAAATCTTCAGGGCTTCGTGGCTGAGTAAGAATTTGGTAAACCCCAGTCCGGTGATAATTCCAACCCGGAAGGGTAACTACTCTCTATGGTAATCAGCTGAGAAGAGGCATCTACAACGCCCGATAGGCAGATAAGTCACAAAACACGACGCCAGTAACAGAATAAAAGTCCAAAGTATGAATATTGAAGGTTTCAATTGTTGTGCCTTCCTTGTTAGGCAAGGTGAGAACTCGGAACCCGCTCAATCCCGGTAGAGCATGGGTACGTGCTCAAAAAGGTTCATGTAGATGGCTTGAAAACAGTGTCTGGTGTCCCGAAGTAAAGCTCTTCACACTGACAACGTTTGCCGGATGACCAATTAAAAAGAAAACAATCAAGATTTGACTCCTACGTTGGACTTTTTCTTGTACTTCAGAACACTAGTCTACATGATGTATTGATTGTTATGAGTGCCCAGGACCTTGTTTTAGCATATGATTGTGTTGTTTCTGACTACACTGACTGAGGGTTTTTTTAGGGTCTCCCCTCCCTGACAGCACCTTCTTTACTCTGTGAAGTTACTGACACAATGTTAATAGTGCATGAGCGCCAAGACTTCCTGTTTACTAAAACCCGTGTTTAGCCGATAGCCCACTAGGTAACTCCAATAAGTGCCACAGAGCGGTGTTGCAGAGAGGTTTAAAAAGGGGCGTGGCCTCTGAATACCTATCTGCAACGCCGCTCCAAAGATAATTAATTCCCCAACCTAAAATGCGGCATGGGGCACGTTTGCACAGTGGTGAAGGAAGGGGGCGTGGCCTGAGGCTACATGTCTGCAAACACGCCCTGTGGTGTATTTTAAGTTAGAGAATTAATTTCTCCTCAATCCTGTAGGTCCCTGGGGGCCAACTAGCCCACCAGGTACCTCCAGTATGCGCCAGGGGGCTGCGTTGCAGATGGGTGTTCAGAGGCCATGCCCCTTTTTACAACACTTTGCAACATAGCTCCATGGCACTTACTGGAGGTACCTGGTGGGTTAGTTGGCCCCCAGGGACCCTTAGGATTGACAAGGGATTAATTACGCAACTTAAACTGCGCCACAGGGTGTGTTTGCACACATGTGAACTCAGGCCCGCCCCCTCCCTTCACCACTGTGCAAATGCACCCTATGGTGCGTTTTAAGTTGGGGGATTAACTCCCCTTGAATATGGAGGGGGGTGCAACTAGCCCACCAGCTACCTCCACTAAGCGCCACAGAGCTGCCTTGCAGAGAGGTGTAAAAAGGGGCGTGGCCTCATAACACCTCTCTGCAACACAGCCCCCTGGCGCATACTGCAGGTGCCTGGTGGGTTAGTTGGCCCCTTGGGACCCCCAGTATTCAAGGGGAATTTGTTACCCATCTACAAACGCGCCTGGGGCGTGTTTGCAGATTGCAGCAAGGAGGGGGCGTGGCACGTTGTGGTCCGTACATCAGGTACGGACCACAACGTGCTTTTGGGTTGCTTGAAGTGCGTTTATTGCAAGCATATCAACTACCATATATCGTGGCAAGTGCCCAGCATTACGCGTTTCGACAGTGAAACACTGTCTTGATAACATGATGTAGTATGAGCAATAAACAGTGACTACAATGGTGAAAAATCTGGTGAAAGAAAACCCGACTATTTCTTTAAACATGAAACTAGAAAACATACTTCAACAATCCAAATACAACCGCAATGGTCTATTTGTTAAAGTAACATGAAATGCCCAAAATTGCTTCCACGGGCAACATTACGTGCATAACATGGTGATGAACTGCAAGTGCATTTAACTTATTTTAAAATAATATCATCATCTAAAAACCAGTCATAACTGCCAATAACATATGAGAATGACCGGTAGATGCTTAAATTCATCATAAATATAAATTGCAAGTGCATTGTAAACAAATATAGATGTGCAACATAAGCTCAGTCCTGTAAACTTTGATCAAAGTATTTCATTCCAGTAGGCATGTTTAACCAATTATACATGTATACATCAATGTAAATATAAAGTGCTAATGCATTATTTTAATATCAAACAGTACAATCTAATAGGGCAAGCGATACATAACTAAAATCAATATGGCTAAAATAAATTAAAGGCAAAATCTCCAAAGTAGCCATTAAAACTCCAGGCACAGCCACACAATAATCCAGTAAAACCAGAAAAAACCCAAGTAAAATCAGAGGTAAAACCAGGCTAAAACACAGCTAAAACCCAGAAATAAAAATGGACCACCTCTAGAGGAGACAAATTAACCTTAGGTCAAAACTGAAAATCCAATACATTACTGTAGAGTCTTGCCCAATTAGTTATGAAAAGTTATGTAGGTCCACTCCTCCCCTGTGTTTAGACCGTTGGACATCTTAGTATCAAGTATTAAAATATGGGACTCTATCTGTCTACGTTTTTTCTCTCTGTTACCTCCTCTGAGTTATCTAGGCACAGAGTTGATCACAAAATAGCTCAGGTTTTTAAGATCGTTAATATGCACATGTTTAAAATGTCGAGCCACCGAGTAACTTAGATCAGAGTTAATTATAGCATGCAAGTGTTGCAATATTGGGGTAAAAACTTGTAGTTTAGTACTGCCTACGTACTGTATTTTACATGAACATTCTCAGATGTAGAAAGCAAAATCTGTACAACAAGTTAACAAACCCTTGATTCTCATAGGTTTAGGTTCAAATGCTGTGGAGAACTCACAAGTATTTTTCCCGAATTTACATACTCAACATGAGCTGCATTTATAAAAACCAGTTCTTTTAGGCAACCAATTGGATGAACTCGTGACCTCTGGACTGGTTTTCCCCAGTGCATCCCTCATAGAGGGTGCATGTCTAAAAGTGAGCACAGGTAACTCGGGCACCAATTGTGACATTGTTAAATCTGCTTTTTACAATGGGCCAGTTTTTATAAATAATTTTCCTGAATTGCCTCTCCTGGTGACTGTAGGTTGTAATAAGTCTCACTGTATCCTGGGGGCGTGGCTAGCTAGACATCATGGCGGACGTGAACTCCTAACGCTCCGGCCGATATCTCCTGTAATCTGGCACAAACAACCTTTCCGTGCACCATCCGCACTGACAACGTGTGGAGCCAGGCAGCAGGAGCGTTACCACGCTCGGGGAGCAGTTCCTTGAGCCATTTCTGCCACTGAGGACAGAGCTACAGATGCGCTGGCAGACAGGGCCGCCTCTTGGTGAGGCAACTTGAGGTGGCATGGCGGAGATCCCGCAGGAGGCGGCTGGTTTCGCCAAGACGGTTGCTACTGCTACATCGTAGGCCCAACAGTGGGAAAGCCACGACAGCCCTCTCCATCAGATCCGGCACTGAGCAGGAGGCAGAACCTATTACTGGGACGCCGTGGGGGATGCACCGCCCGGCGATATCACCTGTGACGCTGGAGCGTGAGGAGACGGACATACCCTAGGCACCTGCTTGGCACGGCTGAGAGGAGCTGGGAAGATGTTGTGAAGAACAGCTACTGCCACGGACCACCACCTGCGCTGAGAACTAGGCCGCTGCAATAACATACATACTACTAACACACGCCACACTGACTGCTTCACATAAGAGCACCTAGCTTCCCACCAGACACTGTCACTGTGTTTGTGTGGGCCCTCCTGGGCGTCACCGCCACGTGCCAGCCCTGGAGATACACTGCTACATCAGGGGAATCACTAATCCTGGTGAGGGTCCCGTGATACCCATCCTGCCCCTGTAAGAAGAAACACACTCCCACTGCACTGGCCCCCGCGTGGTGCCCTACTACTGGATGAGACCTGCACAATCCTTAATGAGTGCCAGGCCCTATTACCTTGGTAAAGAGAGAAGTGATCAGCGTTCTAGTTGTGCCTACAGTTCCCGGAAACCGACGGGGGCCCCCTATCCCCGGCATGGAGCCAGTCGCATGGTAAATGGCATAGGTGGGACAGACACTACGCCCTCATTGGAATTGGACATCACTGGGGAAGTGGGTGCTCTACAGTTACCACGCTATGTGACGGTCATCGTGTGTAGCAGCCTGTCGCCTGATGGAGGACCAAAACCCAAGGGGGTCAAATACTAGCATTACAAGGTGGGACTGTAAACTGTATCTCACCATGAGCACGTTATTCAGGAAATGCAGGTGTAGGAGGCAGTCAACCTATACCCTGGGCTCCCGTCGGAGACCCAACCCTAGCACACCAACCCTCCGGACATTGGCTGCAAATGCCCACGACGCAACAGCTTGTGATGGGCCGGATGCGCGCTAAGATGCAGCAGGAGCCGCTCCGCGCTGGTAACCTAGACCCTCCAAGCCAAAAGACGAGCATGAGATGGAGTCGGCGTCAACGGCACTTGCGGCCAAATTGCACTTGGTCCTAGCAGCGGTGGAGAAGATAGGGGCCGTGTTAGATCATACTAGGACATCCCCGGAAAACTGGAGCGACAAAGTCACCTCAGACTTCATGCTTCTTCACGCGGATCACTGCAAACTAGCTGACAAAGTTGCCGCTCAAGACCAAACACTCAAGGAACTCCAGCCGGTCAACCACAGTCATGCTGCCGCGCTACAAGATATGATGGATCTTATACACGCCTAAGAGGACAGACCGGAGGACGTAGAAGGGCACTCCCACCGCAACAATATACACGCAGTGGGATTGCCAGAAGGGAAAGAGGGTAAGAACCCAGAGCAATATATCGAAGACTGGCTTTGTGGTCTCATGCCGCAGGGAACACTGTCAAGGCAATACGCAGTGGAAAGAGCTCATCGGGTGCCAGCGCACAGAAAACCCAAATGGGAGCCAGGCCCAGTCTGTTCCTGTTCAAGCTCCTCAACTACATAGACAGGGATGCAGTACTACGAAAAACCCGGAAACTAGGCAACCTTACTGTCAGTGGCAGCCACGTCATGCTTTTCCCAGACTATTCGGTCCTTGTGCAACACCGCAGAAACAACTATATGGCGGTGAAACGCCAGCTCAGGGAGCTAGGACTGCCATACTAACTGCTGTTACCCACTAGGCTGCGAGTGATAGAGAAGGGCAAAGCACGATTCTTTGATTCTGCTGCAGAGGCATGGAACTGGCTCAAGGACGACAACCCGACAGGCAGGATAAATAAACGTAGCAGGAGAAGGAGGGCGCCCCATGGGTCACCACCGAGAGCAGTGGCCCAAGTCCAGAGAGAATCACAACACTTGGTACACCAAAAGCTGCAGATCACCTGGAGACCTCTGTGCAGCACGCAGTGGCGGTGAGTGGTTTGTCCTCCCCATCCACTGAAGTCTCTGATGACCTTGGCCTGTCGATGGTCACTCCACAGACTGCTGATGGCATCATATGATGAGGACCATATAGCCTTGCCCGTGTGGCAGACCGCCCATGCAAGTAGCCTACTGTCTGCAAATGTGATATTGTTCATAATGTGCAGGGGGGATGGGCCGACTCGGCTGTTGACTGCGTGCACCGGCAATATGTTGCCAGGGGACCCATAAGGTAATGACTGGACATCTCGGGGACTTTCCCACAGGCATTCAGGATGTATAAAATGGGCGTAGCTTACACTTTGGAACTCACTGGCTCCACGCACTTATCTGGCGGACCCCTGAGTAGCATATTGCACAAGTAGGGCAAGCAGGGAACAGCCATTACATAATATATCTCACGCATCCATCCCATCAGGCCACACGTTGACCTAGTTTCTATTGATACACGATCACAAAAGTTTGGACAGACAAACGCACACAGTTCGCCCCCGACGTTAAGATGTTCACAGTTCACACACTGTTATTGTTACCGCAGACCGGGGCACTCAAATCTGACCACGCTCAATGTTTGCCGATGCATACCCCACCCTGGACTTCCCAGGTGACTATACACCCTAGGAATGACACTGGTTAACATACTGGAACATATGCGGCATGCACACTCCTACACATTGGTACTCTATCCTTACCTATCTTCAGAGACACTCGGTTGGCATTGCCCTGCTACAAGAAACACACATGACACAGCTGGAGCTGGAAAGACTGTGCAAGCGTTGGCGGGGTCAGGTGTACAGTACTGTGTACTCGGCCCATGCTAGGGGCACACTCATCTGGGTGAGAGCAGGTGTCCCAGTTGTTAGCACGGATGTGATAACTGACCCTGCAGGCAGGTACACTATAGTGCAGGGGACACTAAATGGCCAATCCGTGCTGCTGGCTTTGATATACGCCCCAAATGTTGATCATACGTCATTCATGACACAGCTATTGCTGACATTAACCCCTTACGCTGGGCTCCCCTGGTTGCTGGGCGGGCATTTCAACTCAGTGCTCGACGTGCACCTCGACAAGTCCTTCCCCCCTCTCCGTAAAACATCGGCTGCGTCAAACGCACATGAGCTTACAGACTGGCTTTCACACTGGGCATTGCTGATTATGTAGTGGGTTCTTCGCCCTACAGAACAAATTTACTCCTACTACTCGGCAACACACAACCTCCATGTGGGGTTGGATAGGATAGTGGGATCCCAGTCTATGCTATTACTTGCTATACCCACATGGTGCCTCCAGACCACTGCGCTGGAAGGCCCCGGATTCCATGCTTCAATAAAAACAGCCATCCTCGCATATTTTGATCTCAACTAAGGTACTTCGAGTGACGTCCTGGTGGAGTGGGATGCCCTCAAATCAACAATTAGAGGCCACTGCTTAGGAGCCATGTGGAACATACGAATGCAGCTAGAGAAATCACTTACCCGCATTGAAACCCACCTGCTACAGTATGAACCCGAGGGGGAAGGAGGGGGCAAACACATGCAGAACTCCTAGAGCGCTTGCGATGTCATAACTATGCAGTTCACGCAGCACGCACGCATGCCACAGCAGACAGGGCGGGCCGCCTACTCTCCTGGCTGTTGAAACAGGAAAGTGGTTGTGTCCCAATCGTGACTATGTGCACACCAGAGGGAGATTTAGTATACACACAACGGGAGATTCACAGGGTCATGGTAGATCATTATACAAGGCTGTATCAGTCAGGAGGCCGCCGCTTAGATCAAGAAATTGAGTGGTTCCTCGAGCAGATTGAGTTACCCACTGCACCCTCACCCTGGAGGAGATAGGAGAGGCAATCACATCTATGGCTTACGGGAAAACACCGGGTCCAGACCGCCTGCTCACTGAACTCTACAAGGCCTACTGGGAGTATCTAGTGCCACACCTACACACTCTCTACATAACAGCATTAGAGAAAGGCACAATGCCCCCATAGATGCGCGAGGCGTACTTGGTATCCCTGCTCAAGCCAGATTGGGACCCCACATCCTTAGGTTCCTAGAGGCCCTTGGCGCTCCTTAACACTGAATATAAGATCCTTGCCAAAGTACTAGCAGAGCGGTTGGTGTCAGTGGTGCCTGACCTGGTCCACAAAGACCAAAATGGCTTCATATCCAAGCAGAGCACGTCATTGAACTTGTGGAGATTCTTCAGAGTGGCCGCAGATAGTGTGCAGGAATGGCCGAGGGTGGGTTGTCTAATACTAGATCTTGAGAAAGCTTTTGACCGCTTGGAATGGAGTTACCTGTCGGCATTCCTGCAGCGTTATGACCTAGGGATGGGGTTTCTGCAGATGGTGGGCCTCTTGTACAAGAACCCCGCAGTCTGGGTCCGGCTGGGTCCATAGATATCTGAAGCTGTGCCAATCTGTAGGGGCACCAGAAAGGGGTGCCCACTGTCGCTGCTCCTGTTCGCGCTGGCCTTGTGTGCTACTTTAGGAGACGGCATACCCCTAGGGGACGCACTACACCAAGTATCGTTATACGCTAGCGACCTGTTGGTCTACGTGAGAGACACAGAGGGTATCCCAGCGCAATAAGCCCACACTTTGCAGGACTTTGCCACCATTTTGGGACTCTGGGTGAATGCCAACAAGTCCTGCCTCTATGCGTTCGGGGAGGAGAGGCAGGATCCAGGGTACACCCTCAGCGGCACAAGAGTGCGATGGCAGGGGGACACATTTCGTTATTTGAGGATTCAGATATACCGTCGACCAGCTGATCTGTTTGATGGCAACTCTGGGCGAGCCCTCATGACAAGCAAGTCGCAGATTTGCTACTGGGGCACATTACCGCTAACGGTTACTGGCAGGGTAGCACTATCTAAAATGGTGATTCTACCCAGACTGATCTACTACTTCGCTAACTTGCCTTTATATATCCCTGCCACCTTTTTTGTTACACTCTTTAAAATACTCAGGGACCACATCTGGGGGAGCGGCAGACACAGGTTGTCACTACCGAAGCTATACCTACCCACGGACCAAGAGGGACTAGCTGCGCCCTACTTTGAGCACTACTATTTAGCTGCACAACTACAGTGGGTAGCTCGTTGGCTTGCAGACAGAGGCTGGGATGATACAACCTCCACACTGCCCGCGCTCCCTGGCGCAGATACTCGAGCTTTTCCACCCAGCCACCAAATCTCTGGCGCCGACCTCGCTCCTTTTGGCGGTGGCGTACAAATGCTACTGCAGGACCCTGTCCCTTACCAGAGACTTGGTCCCGTATGCACCGGCAATACCACTAGAAGGCTCCTCTACTGGGACAGGAGCGCTTACCTCTCTAGCACTTATGCACTGGCGCGAGGCGGACATACAGACCCTGGGAGACCTATACCTTGACGGCGCACTTGTCCCATATAACTCCCTGGTCGAGGATGAGGGGCTGCCGCCGGGGCAGTTCCTCACGCACCACTCACTGAATATGCCCTTGACCACCACATGGGGAGACATGTCTGCGGAGCCCACCCAGCACCTAACCACACAATACCTTCATGTCATGGGGTGAGGTAGACACCTGATCCGCTGGTTTGCGGCGTCACTGCGTACACATACAGCGACCACCCTAGAACCTCTCCGACGTAAATGGGAACCAGACCTGGGGAGACAACTACAAGACAAAGAGTGGGAACGAGTGCTAAAGAGTCCAGTGCGCATACCCAGAAATATGCTGTTCAGACAAATACAGCTGTTCATTGTGCACAGGGCATACCTTACACCTGAGGCAATAAACAGGTATTTTCACCGCACAGATGCAACTTACCCCAGATGCGATGAGCCTGGAGCCGGACTATTCCACATGCTATGGAGCTGCCACTGTTTACACACATACTGGTACACCATCCGCGAGTCGCAACACGTGAGCACATGCCATGACATACCCTTTGACTGGACTACGTACCTGTTACACCACTTTCGCCGAACACTGGCACAAAAGTGACATCCTGGTTCCTTGACTTGGGGTTAGTGGTCGCCAAGAGACTTCTCACCAGGAGGTGGAAGGCGAGGGAACCGCCTCATGTACAAGCATGGAGGCACTCGTTCTCCACATGGGCGAGAGCTGAGGGGACTGCCATCTGACGAGAGGAGACACTAGGATTAAGGAAAGATCCCATAGCTACTCAGTGGGAGGGGCTACTCCAGACACTAGAATCAGGCTCAAGGGGACAAAGTGAGGAGATGGTGGTGCGCCTGGAGTGACTACCGCGGCTATTTACACATGGTGTCGCATTGCTTCATGTACGCGACTGGTTGAATAGACACCTAGGGTGAAGGCAGTTGGCGCCAGTGCGGGAGGTAGCGGCCAGTCTAGCATGTTGTGTTGTACTGCGGGGAGTCAGAGGTATGGGGGTATACGGGGACACTTACACTTGCATTAGCACTGGTCTATGTTGTGGTTTTGGTTCTGGTTTTGTTTGCCTTTCACTATAAGACATCTGTTGAGCAGCCCAAACAGATTCAAATGAAGGACTTCATGCCCTGGACTAATGTAACATGCTGACACTGCAGTGTAACCCTAAAGTTCATGAAATGTGCTGAATACTGAAGTCACACTCATTCAGGTACAGAATGTACCCTATGTACAACTGTTGCGCCCCAACTTCATGTACCATTCACAAGTTCCTAATACTGATAAGTGATCAAATGCATGGTTAGACAGAATCGTATGTTGCCTTTCATGTATGTATAATCTAAAACTAACTAAAACAGATTTAAACAAAAAAATAAGTCTCATTGTATCCTTAGGTCCTGATTGGTCAGTCATATAGTTGCTACTCACGGATGTAGAGTCAGTTTTAGCACTATGTAAACATTCATCTCGGGTGTGACTGTTAGCTTTAATCATGGCCAAATTAAGTTCCTTATCCTTGTATCCTCAAGCCTTATACCTCTGGAATGCCTCATTTTGACAGAATTTAGGGTCCTGATCTGAGTCACAGATTCACCTTATTCTTAAAAATTCAATGTAGGGGATACTTTTAATGAGGTGATTAGGGTGGTAACTGCTGGCATGCATTACTGCATTTCCAGCAGTACTTTTTCTGTGTAGTTTAGTATGTATGTTATCATGTTAATATATACCTCGACGTTTCATTGCTAACCTGGGTTGAAAAATTCAAATTTAGATCATTCTTGTTGATGTCATTGACAAAATCAAAAGCAGATTCAATAGATCCTTCCCAGATTATGCACACATCATCTATGAAGCGCCACCGCTGTTTAACATGCATATCATATAGCTCCCTGTGGGTGGTTTTGAGGACGTGCACCTCCCACCAGCCAACGTGGAGACACGCATAGCTGGCAGAAAAGCACGTCCCATCGCCACCCCACGTAGCTGTTGATGAACCTCTTTGTTAAAAATTAAATAGTTGTTCATAAGACACATATTAATCATACTCAAAAGCATTTCATTATGATGGTAACATTCAATATTACGTTAATGTTTAAGCGCTGCTAACCCATCAGTGTGGTGGATGCTGGTATATAATGAACATATGTCCATAACAATAAGATCATAATCCTGTTTCCACTCAACCCCTTGTATCTTTGGCAGAAAGTGACCTGTATCTCGAATATACTAAGGTAAATTTTCCACGTAAATGTAAAACAGAAATATTGGTAGGGCTGGCGCACAGCGATTTTAAGAGGAAGTTTTCTCCTTAAATGTGAGGTGCTATACAGGTAATGTCAGGCGTCCCTCGACATTCGTTATAACACTGTAGGTATGTGGGGCCAGTGGGCCACTGGTCCCATCCTTATATGCACACTATTTGTCCTCTATAGATCACAGAGGATTCACGTAGTTTAGGTAGTAGTTTAAATGCTTGGTTTAATCATCAAAAATTTCTTTGATATGATTTCACATAGGTTCAATAACATTGTTCATTTTCACCATATGACACAATCTTTATACACGTCCAATGCATTTCGGGGTTATCGTGCACCCCTTCATCAGGGAAAGGACACTGTAATCAAAAACATAAAAAATATACCAATAAAACGATTAATCAAACACGTGGAAACACTAACAAAGTCGGGAAGGGGTGGGGGAGGGGAGGGTCGGTTGAGTGCGGTGGGTTCAAGTGTCGTTTAATGGGTTCACCTTAATGAAACTAGAAGTCCCGTGAGAAAATGATGGAAACGAGTATGGTGGAACTATGCTTACGTGTATCACGTTTGTCGTTTCACATAGTTCTAAAGATAAAAGGTGAAGAAAAATACGTTAGAGAACTGGTAACAATGGGGGTTTTAACGTCTGTGAAGATTATCCAAGTGCTCGCGGGATTAAACTGACCTGTGGGTGACTGGTAGGTTATTCCGATCGTGTACGCAGGTCCGGGCGGAGACGCCTCTGGCCGCGTTTCATGAGATTCAAAAAGACGCGATCACGTGTTGTTTCCAAAATAGAAAAAAAAACTCGTTCTCAAATTTAAAGGGGCCGGGAAACGTAAACAAGAGCTTGTGTAGGATAAAAAACATGGTACGGGTGAAGGGTTCAAGCTGGGGTGATAAAGTTAGTATCCCATGTTGTGGTTAGATACATTGTCAACGACGAAACAAAGAGAATTGAATACTTGGTAGTAAACAAATAACATTGAGAATACTGCAACAAAAATACATAAAGTAAAAGTAAATACGTGGTCATCCGATCACACAGGTATTACTGACTCAGTCCATAAGCAACCTTAAAGATAACAAGAGAGTTCGATTCTGTCATTTAGCCCAAATGGCTTCTGTGTTGACAGTCTTTGAATCCATGTGTTTTCTCTTTGAAGGAGAAATTTAGTATTGTCTCTGCCTTCACATTTTACGATCGTTTCCAATATGGTAAACTTTAGTTGGGAAATATTGTGTTTTTCTTCCTGAAAGTGTACTGCCAGTGCGGATTTGGTATTTTTAAGACGGATATTGGATTTGTGTTCTGTGAGTCTTGTTTTAATTTTGCGTTCCGTCTTACCGATATATAGTTTTCCACATGGACATTTTAAAGCATAGATGACATTGCTGGTGTCACATGTGGCATTGACCTGTAGTTTTATTTTGTGTCCTTTCATAGGGTGGTTGATTGTGTTTCCTCGAATTATACTATTACAATTTCCGCAATTGAAGCATGGTTTGGTGCCTGAGTAAGTTGTAGATATGCATGGTTTATGCTGTACTAATTCTCCAAGGTTACGTGCTCTGGTGAACGCGAATAATGGGGGTTCCATGAAAATCTGATTAAAATCCGGTTCCAGATTCAATAATGGCCAGTGTTGGTGTATGATCCGTTTAAACTTGGTGGTGGCGGTGGAGAATTTTGACACAACCACTGTGCGGGTCTGTTGTTGTTTTTTAACACTGGGTTGTAACAGTTTTTGTCTATCTGTATTTATGATCTTCTGTGTGGAATCTTTAATGATATTGTCAGGATATCCTCTGTTTCCAAATTTAACAGCAATTTCTTGGATCCTTTGTGTGACTTTTTCTGGGTCTGATGTGATTCTTTTAGCACGTGCCATTTGGGAGAATGGTAAGTGTGTCTTTAGGTTTGATTCATGGAAACTGCTATAGTGAAGCATATTGTTCCTGTCAGTTGGTTTGATGAATAAATATATGTGCTAATTGACAATTCCCAACGGCGCAATTAAACAAGACGGACATTGTGTTTACATTGTCCCGGATTATATTCCTTTTCACTTTCCCTGAACGGTAGCTCTTCACCGGGGTGTGACTCCCTTGGACACTTAATCACTTGCATGCTATTTTTCCATGCAACAACATCTTTAGCTAGATTATAACTATTGATTGTACCCCTTTTTGTCTCCTTCTCTAGTCCCAGGGAGGGCTTCATTGAAGGGGTGATCCTGCGACACAAGCCAGGTCGTATACCTAGGTCCTTAATTCTTAAGGAAGACTATAGCAATTTATGAGCACTTAAGGTCCTGATGAATTGCCCTGTTGGGCATGAAACATGTCGACCGCACTTGGACTGAGGGTTGAATGAGGCCTGACTACCCTAACTATCACGCCTCAGTACCCCTCACCTCTTCACGTTTTTTAATGAGGCAGTGAGCCATGCAATTAAAGGTTTCCCTCTTTGGACTCCACTGACCTGTTTTAACCTCACCCACGCTCACTTTTGCACTTTTCTAGGCCCCTCACACACATGCACCCACTGGCATAAGGAATAAAAGATCTCCGTAAAAGAGCGGCACTTTTGTGCTGCCCGACGGGCATTGCACCGCCAGCCTGCCGTTGGAGCAGGGTGCCAATGATGATACTGAACATTCATCGGGTGGGATGACATCAGCCATTCAACCTTTGGTATGTGTGAGGCACCCTAGATTCCGAAAAGGGATTACTTTACTCTCTGCTATGTCACACCCTGGAAGAGAAAGACCATTGTGAGTTTCTCTAGTTAATCTTGTTGGGGAACTTTGTACTTACTTTGTTGATTCTCAAGTCATAGGACATGTACACTGGACCCCGGTAAAAATTGTCCACCCCTTGTTCCCTCTCTTTGATACAATTCCCAGCGTGCCCTCCGCACGGGAACCCTTTTAGGTTACCATTGGTGAAGAATCTTCACTATTCTTGGCCCACCCCTAGTCAGTACCCACTGCCTAGTCACAATACCACTCAAACCGTATCCTTTCCTGGGCAGCATAGTCTTTCGCACTGCATCTGATCACGCACAGAAAACCGAGGTCTCGTCATGGAGGATGTTCCGGGTTTAAGCTTCAATGAAGACACCATAGCCGATGCACTACGAACAACTCCTTCGATATTGACAAATCCCCCCGCCTCCGCATCGAGTACTTGTTCCGATGAATGGACAACCTTGACTGAAATGAAAAAAGAACTAATAAGAATTACGATCCATGGTGTCATGATGACTGAATATCTGCGGAGTAATATAGCCCCGCAAGGCCTGATTGTAAACCTGGTTCCTAGACTATTTCTGGAAGACAAAAGATTCAAAATGGACTGGTGCCAGGTATCCTGGAAGTGCACAAAGGATCTACTGTTCTTGATAAGCCAAACAGCGAAACGTCTCTCAGAAGCCCTGTTGGAAAAGATCTCGGCCTTAGAGGCCTCCATGAAAAACGCAACTTCCAAGAACAACAAAACGGCGTTCACCACTAAACTCAGTGAGATTAATCAAGAAATGTCTGATCACCATGATTTCTTATTAAAACAAAAAACCACCAAACTTGAGAAAGACATTGCCAAGTTTGAAAAAGAAAAAGTGTATCCATACCTCAAAGATGGCTACAAAGGAAAGAAGACAAACTACTCCTCTGATGAGAATTCAGGCAGTGATAACAGACGAGGATCTACGAGTAGCGATTCCAGTGGGGGCTACACCGCCAGGAATTCGCGAGCCCAACCACGTGCGTGGCAACAGGGGTATCACCAGGGCCCTACCTTCCATGGCCCACCCCAGATGACACCAGCCTGGCAATACCCCTTTTTTCCGCAAGGCCCACCGCAATTTTACCCCCTCAATCCGCCACCTTTTCAGGGCAGAGGTTGGGGCAGAGGAAGAGGGCGAAAGCGAGGCGGGCAAAAAGGAGTGCAGTGGCAGGACCAACCTCAGACATCAACATCAATGGAGACCAGGAGCACAGCAGCCAGGGGGAGGCGAGTCTGATTGTCAACTTGTCTAAGAAAATCCTCTCACCAACAGAGAGAAGAGTCCTAGAGAAAGGTCTTGGGTTTGTACCTACCCCGACTCCGGACAGCTTCCAAGAAACTATTGAATTGAAACAATTTTTCAGGAAAATACGCCTTCGGGCATTTTTTGAAAACCGACCGGAACTTCCCAATACAGACACCGGTCTAAGGAAACCGTCCACCTTTACCCCCAGTGATGGTATGGTCCCCCCGGAAGTCCTCACATTCGAACGGGCAGTGCTGAATAGCATGCATAACAAACCAAATGTGAAACCGTTCCACAATTTGACAACGGCAGAGAGAAAAGCATCAATGGACCTGGGGAGGGACGACTCCATTGTCATAAAACAAGCAGACAAAGGGGGAGCCACTGTCATACAAGACTATGAGGACTATGATCGGGAGTGCAAACGACAATTGTCGAACACAACTCATTACAGACCACTGATGGAGGACCCCACCCAACGGCTGATGACTACCATCACTAGTCTCATCATCGAAGCCGAGACTAATGAATGGATCAGTAAAAAAGAAGCTGAGTTTCTAGTAACAACGGATCCAGTGACCCCTTATTTCTACACCCTCCCCAAGATCCATAAGGGGACCACTCCTGTGCCTGGGAGACCGATTGTCTCCGGCATCGGATCACTGTTGGAACCTCTGTCCCAATTCTGTGACGCCTTCTTTCAACCACTGGTGAAGCAGATCCCGTCGTATCTACAAGATACTAGGGACGTCCTACGTTTGATTGATGACATCGATGGCAGGGAGGACATTGATCTACTCCTGACTTTAGACGTTGAAGCGTTATATACGAACATTCCGCAACAAGCCACACTGGAGGCCGTGGAATCACTGATGCGAGAGGAAGAATGGACCTCCCCTACCCCCATTGCTTTCATTATGGAACTTGCCCATATAGCCCTGACCGAAAACTTTTTCCGGTACGAATCACAACTGTACCATCAGGTCAGCGGGACCTCAATGGGTTCGACTTTTGCTCCCAGCCTAGCCTGCATTTATATGGCATCCTTTGAAAAGAATTACATCTACCCTCCGGAACAGAATCCGTTTCGAGATAACCTCTCACTCTGGCGTCGATACATCGACGATATCTTGATTTTCTGGAAAGGTGACCGCCCAAGCTGCGAAGCCTTTTGCTTATGGATCAACCAGCAGAATCCATACTTAAGATTCACAGGCACGATCTCGGAGACTTCGATACCCTTCCTGGATCTAACGATCCGACTGGATCCATCAACGATCAGCACTACTCTGTTCAAGAAGAAAACTGATAGAAACAGTTTGCTCCTATTCAACAGCCACCACACGAGATCGTTGAGGGAGAATTTGCCCTTTGGCCAATTCCTCCGGATACGGAGAAATTGTAGCTCCGTCCAAGATTACAAACATGAAGCTAGTCTTCTACAACACAAGCTCCAAGACAGAGGGTACCCCACTAAACTCTTGAAGACATCATGCAAACGAGCACTCAATAACAACAGAGAGTCGCTCCTTGAAGTCCACACAAAAGAAAAGGACGAGACTATCACCTGTGTCACGTCCTATACTAGTCATTCGACGTTCATCAAAAAGGTCGTGAACTCACATTGGGGGATTCTCAATACGGCTGGCATGGATCTTCCTCGCCCGCGCTTTGCATTCAAGAGGACAAGGAACCTAAAGGATACCCTGATCCACACCCGCCCGAAACAATCCAGCACCCGACCAGTTAACACCCTATGGGATCTTCCACCAGTCGTTGGGCACTATCGATGCGGGTCATGTGTGGTGTGCCCTCAAACCATCCAGGGCAAAACTATTGTACTACCTAGGGACTTTACTTGGACTTTTAATAGACACACCAATTGCAACAGTCCAAGGTGTATCTATGTCCTCATATGCCCGTGCAAGATGCTCTACATAGGGATGACGATGCGCCCAGTTAAATTGCGCATCATGGAACATAAGAGCAACGTCCGTTGTCATAAGACTCACACTAAATTATATGAGCACTGCAGAGAACTCAATCACGGAGCTGACGATCTACAATGGACTGTACTGGAATGCCATCCAACAATGAACCAACAAACACTGTTCAAATTGGAGCAAAGATGGGTACATCGCCTTCACACAGATGAATATGGCCTGAACGATGCGGTGCCTTGGACTATGTTGTCTAGATGAATTCATCTATGGGCTTACTGGTTTAATCAGCCTGATCCCTATTCGATACCATTTCAGTCCCTTTTGCTAATACGGGCTCCCTACTCCCAACCCGTTCTAAGATGGCGCCCACTTTCGTCATTCCATGCAGGCTTGGGAATCCTTTGTTTCTATGTCCTGAACGCGCAGCGTGCCCTAGCAACACTTGCTAGACACGCCCCCCTTCCTGACGCGCACGCAACCCGCTATGTATTGCTGCGGTATCACGGACCGTTCACACCGGCTTTCCTGCGGTGAGAACCGACGTGGGCGGGGTAGGTGTCTACATGCCTGAGACAGCAGCGAGTCAGGTAAGGCGTGTATCCTGCGCTACGCGACCGACCCGAGCCTTGGGTTTTACGATCGCCTCGAGCCTCGAGCCTAATCAGTCCGGCTAGCGGCAAACACGATTGCTCCTTCAGTTTGTGGCGATCGGTGACCCGGTTTCCTCCCCCTTTTTCCCAGGTGCTAGGCTATCAGCACTGACCCCACCAGGTCTGCCGGGAGGATTACCACCCAGGGACTGCGGGTAAGCTTCGCGCGTCCGTTTTTTCCCCCTGATTGACTGTTGAGCCTTCACCTTCCACAGCGTGTCCGCTTCCCCCTGGTTGAGTGTTTAGCCTTCACCTTTCACAAGGGGGACTTCAATAAAGACGTATTTGCCCTTGATAATATTCTGTGCGTTTGAGTGGTCATCTCCCCCCTGTTCATAGTTTTGATGTGTAAACACACACCTGTTTAGAACCTGCATGACACACATGTGTTTCTCTATTAGGCAATACACATGACACGTGTGATCAAACATAATATGTGCTAATTGACAATTCCCAACGGCGCAATTAAACAAGACGGACATTGTGTTTACATTGTCCCGGATTATATTCCTTTTCACTTTCCCTGAACGGTAGCTCTTCACCGGGGTGTGACTCCCTTGGACACTTAATCACTTGCATGCTATTTTTCCATGCAACAACATCTTTAGCTAGATTATAACTATTGATTGTACCCCTTTTTGTCTCCTTCTCTAGTCCCAGGGAGGGCTTCATTGAAGGGGTGATCCTGCGACACAAGCCAGGTCGTATACCTAGGTCCTTAATTCTTAAGGAAGACTATAGCAATTTATGAGCACTTAAGGTCCTGATGAATTGCCCTGTTGGGCATGAAACATGTCGACCGCACTTGGACTGAGGGTTGAATGAGGCCTGACTACCCTAACTATCACGCCTCAGTACCCCTCACCTCTTCACGTTTTTTAATGAGGCAGTGAGCCATGCAATTAAAGGTTTCCCTCTTTGGACTCCACTGACCTGTTTTAACCTCACCCACGCTCACTTTTGCACTTTTCTAGGCCCCTCACACACATGCACCCACTGGCATAAGGAATAAAAGATCTCCGTAAAAGAGCGGCACTTTTGTGCTGCCCGACGGGCATTGCACCGCCAGCCTGCCGTTGGAGCAGGGTGCCAATGATGATACTGAACATTCATCGGGTGGGATGACATCAGCCATTCAACCTTTGGTATGTGTGAGGCACCCTAGATTCCGAAAAGGGATTACTTTACTCTCTGCTATGTCACACCCTGGAAGAGAAAGACCATTGTGAGTTTCTCTAGTTAATCTTGTTGGGGAACTTTGTACTTACTTTGTTGATTCTCAAGTCATAGGACATGTACACTGGACCCCGGTAAAAATTGTCCACCCCTTGTTCCCTCTCTTTGATACAACTATGTGAAATGACAAACGTGATACACGTAAGCATAGTTCCACCATACTCGTTTCCATCATTTTCTCACGGGACTTTTGGTTTCATTAAGGTGAACCCATTAAACGACACTTGAACCCACCGCACTCAACCGACCCTCCCCTCCCCCACCCCTTCCCGACTTTGTTAGTGTTTCCACGTGTTTGATTAATCGTTTTATTGGTATATTTTTTATGTTTTTGATTACAGTGTCCTTTCCCTGATGAAGGGGTGCACGATAACCCCGAAATGCATTGGACGTGTATAAAGGATTGTGTCATATGGTGAAAATGAACAATGTTATTGAACCTATGTGAAATCATATCAAAGAAATTTTTGATGATTAAACCAAGCATTTAAACGACTACCTAAACTACGTGAATCCTCTGTGATCTATAGAGGACAAATAGTGTGCATACAAGGATGGGACCAGTGGCCCACTGGCCCCACATACCTACAAATTTTCCACGTACTCATGTAGAAAATAGTCCACATATTTGGATATTGGTTCGAGTAATCCTTTTTGAGCAGATATAATAGGTCTGCCAGGTACAGGTATTATGTTTGTATGCACCTTCGGGATGAAGTAACACTGGGTTGGTAGGGTGATCATTTTTTAAAAAACAAAATTCATTTTTGCTTAAGAGTCCCATTCTTTTCCATTGTGATAGTTCTTTAAATATGGAATCCTTGATGTGTTTGAGGTCATTAGAAGTGGCTTTTCTATAACATGCATTATCACTAGGATGCCTTTCTGCTTCTTGCATATACAAATCATGGGACCAGAGCACTATATTTTCCCCTTTGTCCGACTTATTTATGATGAGATTGCCATTGCTCTGAAGTTTGTGCATAAGTGTATTGCTTTTCTTTAAACTTTCTTTGTTTGTCCTTGCGCAGTACATTTCGATTCAATTGTTTGAGATCTTCTACAACACAATCACTAAAGATATCTATTGCATCTTTAGGCATCAATGGTATAAACATAGACAGCTGCCGAAAGGGAGTTGAGCTCATTTGGTTACCTTGTATTCTAAGTTCAGAAAGGTCAACTTGAGTGGAACTAGCACTGTTGTCATCATCTTGAGCTAAAGCATGCATAGATCTCAATAGATGAATATCCGCTACCTGCAGATTACTGCCTGTTGTAGTTATGAGTCTATTTATCTTGGCAGTTTCATTGATGTTATTCATCTTGAAATGCTTTAAAGGTTTCAGTTTACGAATGAACTTGAATACATCAACACGAGTCTGTGCATATTTGAAGCTATTTTCAAGACAGAATGATAAGCCTAAAGAGAGTAGTTGGAGTTCAACGACCGATAGTTCTATATCAGATAGGTTTATCACTGTTTTCTCCGATTCTTTGATCCCATTCACTGTTGGGGTCACTTCTTGCCATTGCCCGCCCTGCCTCAGCCTCCAAATTTTCCGCCTTTGTTTTCTGCGGTTGCTGCGCCGTTGCCGTTTTTTCTTCGTAGGGTTGTGAAAACGAAGGGGCATATTACCAAGGGCCTTTTCGCCGCTTTAGCAGGACTTTTTCCCGCTAAAGCGGCGAAAGTTTCATCGCCCATTTACCAAGCTGTCGCTAACACCAGTTAGCGACAGCTTGTAGGCGATAGCGAGCATTTTGGGA
The DNA here is from genome assembly GCF_964263255.1 of Lissotriton vulgaris. NCBI lineage: Eukaryota > Metazoa > Chordata > Amphibia > Caudata > Salamandridae > Lissotriton > Lissotriton vulgaris. The sequence goes on from NC_141687.1 coordinate 797,274,302, forward strand.
CCCGCTTTGCATGTCAGCGATAATTATTGCTAATGACATTCAAAGTGGGCAAGCCAAAATGTTAGCGACTGAAAACAGTCGCTAACATCGCTATCGCCTATTACCTACAAAGGCGAAGCGATGGAAATATTTGCGCTAAGCGCGAATATCTCCAAAAGCTAACGCCTGCTAATACCAGTTCTTAGCCATGTTATCCAATGGGAGGTGGATAACATGGCTAAGAGCTGTTTCACGCTAATGCGTGAATATCGCTGTATTGTCAGCGATATTCATGCATTTCGCCTGATTTTTATCGCTTTTGAGATAAACCTTGCTAATAGCAAGTTATCTCAGCGATAAAAATCGGTGAAGCGCGACGATAATAATTTTGCTGCTAACCCTACTTAGCGATAAATATCCCTGTTTGTAGGTAATATGCCCCGTAGTGCTTGATGGTGGTCCTCTATGAGAAAACTCTCTGAAGGTGTGTAATCGGTGGGTAATTTAGTTAGTTGGTTGTTGGTACTCCTATCATCAGACTCATAATTGCTACTTCCCGAGCTGGCCTCCGTATTGGATGACTCATTGCATATCTGGACTGGTACATTGCTGTCAGGTGTTTTGGAGACAAAGGCCTGTCTCTCACCAGTGTCGAATTTTCTAGAGAAAGTAAACACTCTAACAGTCTCGTAATCTTTTTTATCACGAGCAAACCTCCATATTTTACGTGCCTTGATTATTTCTTCGTGTTTCTTCAATCTGATGTCAATATCCTCACAACCTTTTTTAACAAGCTCCTTCTATTCATTAGCATCCAATAGCACATTTGTTTAATCAATTTCTTTACCAATCTGTCGATTTCAGCATATTTTATAAGAATAGATGCCATATTCATGGAGGCTTCTAAATTGTTTGTTGACCACTCTTTCAACATGAGTGGGTTTGGCTTCTCAAATGATGGAGCAATAAGTACTTTGAGCCCCCGAGGCACCCTCCCGACTTCCTTATATTTTTCTAAACTTTTCTTTTCCCACCATTTACTTAACTCCATCCGGAGCAACTTTTCCAGGCTCTTCAACAAAGTTTTTATGTCGTTGTTGCTGCTTGTGTTTTGCCCTGTTTGCACATCATTTATTTCCGGCAAATTTAGAAATAATACATCTGCCACGGCCTCTCGAGCCTGTAGCGCGTCTGTTGAAGTTGACATGTTAAGCTGATTGCAATTTTACAGTCTGCACTCTTCATGCCATCTGTGTAAAATATATTTCACAGGCACGTCACTCCTTCCTGAACAATCCCTTTCACCTGCAACTGTCTCTTTGATATCTATGTAGGTAGAGCTGACAAGGCTTACCATTCCAGAGCCCGACTGGCTCCTCGGCGTCCTCCGACTCCTCAGAACTGCCGCCAACTCCGTGGGGCCGCCTCCAAGTATCTCTCTCCTCCTACTATTCAGACAGCGGGGGCTGGCGCAGCTAATACTCCTTCCGGGTTGTGCACGGAGTTGTGTCTGCGATATCGGCTGCGTCCCTGCCTGCCACTGTTTGAATGGAGTGTCAGTATAGGCCAGAGGTCTTCAGACTTTTGTCGGCCGAGGCACCCCATCTAAACCTTTTTACATGTCGAGCCCCCCCCCCCACCCCCTCCCCCACCGCTACCACCGCGTGATAAAAAAAGTTCTGGAAGCTGCAATCTGCATCATTGATGCCCATACCCTCCTGCAGAGCCCAGGTCGTATTGGGCAAATAATATTAAATAAAGGTAGAGTGTTTAGTAAACTGAAGTTTTGGTAGTCCATGTGCTTATTCTAAAGTTCAAATGAAAAGACTCCAAGAAAAAAATGAGCACAAAAACGTACATTGATGCTTTATTTTTCACAACAAATACAACATTTAGGAAAGATTAGCAAAAACACTCCCAAAACACAGGTGTGGGAGTGCATATTTTTCTCCACAGAAACAATGTGTGAAAGGATTCTTTCTTCTGCCATACTTAGGTTGAGCTCCACTTCCAGTCTTGAGCAGTGCCTTGAAACAGGAGGGCTCACAAAATTGTGTAATATATTTTTTGCAGTTTTATATAGTGCGAACATGACCCAAAGGTATTGGAGTGCTTTACAGGAGCATCTTTTACATTACACAAGCACACATTCCTTTTTTGTAAGCACAGGGAAATTAAGTGATTTGCCCAGAATCACAGGATGTTGAGCAGACATTAAGAATTTAACCTGGTTTCCCAGCTCTACAGTTATCAGCTCTGTCTGTTGTGCCACATACTTGACCCTAAACAAGATATCAGAAAAAGAGGTTCCACATAACATGCTTTCTGACACAATTGAAAAATTGATTATGTGATGTACAGCCAGGTGTTGCCATGATTCCAGTTTTAGACATCACATGGCTTGAGGAGAGCTCCAGTGGGCAGACTCCCCTGTGAGCGGTCCCATTTCAATCTCTGCCCTCCTTGCAAGTTCCAACAGCAGCTAGGGCCGTGGGGTCTGATTGCATTTCTAAACACTGATACTCCGTAGTCCCCCTTTGTCGCTCACCTACACGCAGACATGGCTGAAGATCATGGGTACATGAGGCAGGTCACAACAGTGAGATATGTTATAGACACAGATTTTATCAGAGAATTGACAGTATCTGAATCGGTGGTGGCAGCCATGTCAAAGGCCTTAAAAAACATACAGGACCTCCTGTCTGACCAGTTTCGACTTGCAAAGGGTCGCAGTTCGAACACACCCTGTGGGTGCGGGAGGGTCCCCAAAGTGTGGATCAGAGATAAGAGAAATCCGGAACAAAGGCATTGTCTTTTGACAAGTTTCAGTTGCGTAGACCAGAGGGATAAGGTAGGTGCTGGGCCAAGTGGTTAATTTTGACTAGATAAGGGTGCCGACAAAGAGGCTTCTGACTAAAACCTGGGGGATACAAATGCCTTCACATCAGGTGTGCAATGCCCATAGAGCTCAAAGGGCTTTGTCATGTGTGTCAGCCCGGTATGAGACAGCTTCCCTGGGCACACACACAGACAGTTTTGGAGCTGCCAGCCGCTCCTGAGTACTTCACAGGTCTTTAAAAGACCATTTTGTGTTAACGAGGCTTTGTTTTTTTTCACCCCTTCTTAGGGCCCCTGAATGTCTACTCTTCCTATTGCTGGAAGAATTAGCCCCCCTCCCTAACTGTTGTGCCTCTGGCCTCTGACCTGTGACTCCAGACACTCTCAGCCAGCCCACCTCGCGAAGGTGAATTGGAGGGGTGAAGTTCGAGCCCCCCAGAAGGGATGCTGCCCCCTCCCAGGGGGGCGCGCACCACAGTTTGAAGACCTATGTTCTATAGGCATTGCGGTGAGTGTTCCAACACAGCTCCCATGTTTTTTGACACATTCTCAGATTTACAAGGACTTCTAAACATGGTAATGATTCAGAAATATGCTCCCACAGAGAGGCGTAATGATGAGACCTCTTTCTATATGTGCTAAATTCTGCATCACATATAGAAAAAGGAAAAAGCCTCTCAGTATTGTTTTTGGGCAGAAAGGTGCCCCTTCCTACACCAAAACAATCCTTACATGGGTACCTGTGTTGGCACTAGGCTGACAAATTGGCACCAGCACCACTGAAAAGGAAAAAATGCACCATGCTGGATAAATACTGCACATTCCTGCACTTTCCCAGTGACACAGGGCAGCGCAGCAAGGTGGCTTGCTGCATTGCCCTGCACCACTAATTTCATGATTATGCCCAGAGTTATGTCATTCGGTACAGAAGTCATCCGAGAAACCTGCTTAATGTATTTTTCGTATAGATTTTAAATTGACATGGTGAACATTACGAGCACAGAGCATGCGGACGCAGCAGACATGCAGCTGCACACTTCTCGCAAGACATTTTCTGCTCAAAACAGCATCCTACCATTGTAAATTGCGAGGTCAGTGTAAGCGTAGGAAAAACAGAAATTAGATAATATGCACTTGATAACTCAAGTTGCATAAAATTACAGCGGCGTTTATACAAATTTTACACAGGCTGTTACCTGTGCTAATTATTCTGGTCTGCCCGTCATGGTGCCCCTCATCTTGAGACAGTCTGTTAAAAGCATAAAAGCAAAGTTTTAATCTACTATTAAATTCTGCTCTACCATTATGACTGGGATTTAAAGTCATGATCCAAAGGTGTGCAAAAACCCAGATTGCTGCATGGCCTAATCAGAGAGGAGTGGTCTTCGTAGCATGTGGAAACATAAACGGCAAAAGCATTATTCATGAAAAATAAACTCCGAAATATGATACCCAAGTTTCGACCTTACTACAATTCCACCTACACAAATATCAACTGCAACTTACTTCACCATGAAGCACTTGCTTCCAAATACACCAGGATTGAGTTATTGTAATAATTTAACACAGTCGTAAATTGCAATTTAAATCTGTTCAATTGAATTTAGCACTTTAAAACAGCTGCACCCGGTACTTCACAGGTCTTTAAAAGACCATTTCGCTTTAAGGTGGCTTTGTTTTTTTCACCCCTTCTTAGAGCCCCTGAATGTCTACTCTTCCTATTGCTGGAAGAATTAGCCCCCTGTTGCGCCTCTGGCCTCTGACCTGTGACTCCAGACACTCTCAGCCGAGCCCCCAGCAGGTGAAGCTGCAGCAGCCCGGGCTGAGACACACACGCAAAGGTGAAGTGGTGGGTGAAGTTCACGACCCCCTGAAAGGATGCAGCACCCCTTCAGGTGGGCGCGCCCCACAGTTTGAAGACCTATGGTATAGGCGAAGACAACCGGACTTCGGCAAAATAGATGAAAGAATCCACTCTCCTGTATCGCCACCATCAAGGCAAACATCAGGTACTGACCACAACGTGCTTTTGGGTTGCTTAAAGGGCGTTTATTGCAAGGATATCAGCTACCAAATATCGTGGCAAGTGCCCAGCATTACACGTTTCGACAGTAAAACACTGTCTTGATCACATGACGTACTATGGGCCAATGAGCAAAAAATAGTGATTACAATAGTGAAAAAACTGGTGAAAGAAAGCCTGCCCTTTTCTTTAAGCATGAAACTAGAAAACATACTTCAACAATCCAAATACAACAAAAATTGTTTTTATTAAATTTTTTCGCGACCCGCCAGCATAACGTTTCGGCCTACCAGAGGCCTTGATCACATGACGCTATTAGTGGAGCAGTCAATTTTTTAAGTGCAAAGTGCAATAAAAACTGTTACCTGATTGGTTGTCACAGCTACCATCATGAAAGGAAATAGACAACATACTACACATGGGTTTGAAAACAATGTAAAAAACCTCTTAAATATTGGTGTAGATACCATTTAAAAATACGTTTACATAAAAGACAGCAAATATGACAGTCCTATAAAAAAAATTGTAAAACGTATTAAAAAATATCAATGAATAAATTCATGTCAAGCAAGTTCGTGCAAAATGGACGCAGTTGATTAGAAACTGAGGCAAAGCCCAAGGACAATTAGACCAAAGTGGGTGGAATCCGTATCAACATATATAATCCATAGATCTAAACATTGACAACCAGGTGGCTCTGTTAGTGTAAACAACAAGTAACAAGTGTGCAAAAAAGTGTGCAAAACAAGTGCAAGAAAGATAATATAAAAGATCCAACTCTTACATTAAAAAATCATTAAAAACAGATTTTGTATGTTAAAAACCTCTGCGCTGTGCAAAGAAGGAGGCACGCACCTGCATACTTCACCTAATCAAGAATTTACAGTAATGGGGAAGTTATGTTAAAACTCATTATTAGTTCTTTAATGTGCAAAGATGCTTCTGTGGTAGTATAGCATGGAGATTAAAGACAGGTATAAAAATCTTTGCTAGCATTCAGGCCTAGAGGAGACTTGCAATCGAGATCCACAATATATCTTGTTTCCAGTGCTCGTAAGATAGCTTCACGATTCCCACCCCTTCTCAGGGGAGGAACCGCATCAATAACAAAATACTTCAGCAGCTGACTGTTGTTACCATGACATGATTACCATGATTACCATGATTTGTGGTGAATGCCCCCAGGCGTGTTTCTGTCACAGAAATCAGATAAAGTCTCCACTGGTTACCTGTACAGGCCAGAATTAACTTTAAGGTTCTGGTTCTGACCTACCGTGCTTTACACAGCCTGGGTGCTGAGGACATTGGATCTCTCGTGTCCCTCTATACCCCGGGCAGGGCCCTGAGATTGGCTCACAAAAATCTTCTGGCGACCCCCCCGGATCCTCAAGGCCAGGTGGGGAGGGAGGGATTTTTTCTCCCTCGCCCCCAAACTATGGAACACGCTTCCAGCTGACCTTAAGGGCCAGCCATCTCTTGCCCTTTTCCGGAAAAATCTAAAAACCTGGCTATTCACAGAATCCTACCTGTAAAATCTACTTCTTTCTTTTGCCTCCGACCACAATCCTTAAAGTGTTGTGTGACTGGATAAGCGGTGTCACTGGTATTGGTGGCCCTGATGTGCTGGAGTATCCGTTTTTGAACCTGCAACTTGGTACTCCCAACATATTGCAGGCCACACAGACACTCCAGCACATACACCGCAAACTCAGTCTTACACGTCAGCTGTTTGTGGATCATGCGGGAGATGTCAGAAAAAGGTGTAATGTATTCTGTCCGACTCACCCCGTGTTTGCAGGCCTTACATGAGGAACACTTCATGAAACCCTTACTCGCCTGCAACCAGGTGGTACTGGTTATTACCTCTGGACTGGATTTAGCCAGAACATAGCTCATAGAGCGTGCTTTCCTAAAGGAAATATCAGGCTTGGCTGACATCAAACTGCCAATGACCGGGTCATTGCAAACCAAGTTCCAGTTCTTGTTAAGAATTTTGCGGAGAGCTTGGTGCTGTCTATTGTACGTCAGAATGAGTCTAACTGGTTGTTTAGTATCAATGGGTTTCACTGCCTGGGATTTCTTGTAAAGCATAGCCTCTTTCCTCGGAATCAAATTAGCCTTCCGGATTGCCTTGTCTACTGCTGTCTTGGTGTACCCCCTGGCCAAGAATCGGTTTTTGCTGACCACCTGTGCTACCTTGCATTGGGTGTCAGTACTGCAGATACGTCTGATACGCAGCATCTCCCCATAGGGGATGCAGCGTATCAAATGCGCCGGATGGTGGCTTTTGGCATGCAGCACTGTATTCCCGGCTGTCGGTTTACTGCAAAGAACAGTCTCCAATTTGTTGTTGTTGACCACAACCTCCACATCCAAAAAACAAATCTTTTCTTGACTGATGTAAAAAGTGAAAACAAGATTAAATGCATTGTTGTTGATCCTATCAATGAAGTCACTGGCCTGCTGTCGGGTACCCCGCCATATAAAGAAAATATCATCAATATAGCGGAACCTGTGTACCATATGTTCAACAAAAATATTTTGGAATGTGCCACGGAGGACCTGCTCCTCCCAGTAGCCCATGTGCAGGCAGGCATAACTGGGAGAGAAGCAGGCCCCCAGAGCAACACCCCTAATTTGCTGGAAATATTGATTGTTGAACATGAAGAAATTATTATGTAGGCAAAAAGAAATCATAGCGATCAACATTTTGTTATGTTCATGCATTTGAATTGGTCTGTTGCCCAAATAGAATTTTATCGCTATCAACCCATCACTGTGTTGAATGCTGGTGTATAACGCTGAGACATCCAGTAGGATATATATATATATATATATATAATAAACAAAGGCTCTGCAAATGAAGAATCACTCCGCAGCAGGTAGGCTTCAAAACCTTACTTTATTTTCCATTTCAAAGATGAAGTCCCATCTGTAATTCAGTCTCTTTCCCCGACGCGTTTCTGAGCTGTGCGCTCTTTCCTCAGGGGGATGAAAGCTTGCAGGTGTGCACAAGTCTCACAGTCTTTATGGCTCTTCAATTCAGCCTGCTTAGTAGCATGCATTGTGGGACTTGTATTTTTTCAATTGACCCACAGTGGGTTCTGCGACGTAGCTTTCAACACATTTTAAAGTTCACAGTGATTTATCTCGACCTCACCATGATATTAAAGCCCCCAGTGGGCCCCAGTATGAAGACATCACCTCTGTAGTTTTCTTGTGCTGCTGCGCCATCACGCACTGGAAAGTTCGTGTGCAGACGGCCCCTTACTCCAACGGCTCCTTCCTCATTAGCTGGGTGGTGCTCCTTCCACGACGAAGCTGTCGTGCTGATTTGTGATAAACAAAGGCTCGGCAAATGAAGAATCACTCCGCAGCAGGTAGGCTTCAAAACCTTACTTTATTTTCCATTTCAGAGGTGAAGTCCCATCTGTAATTCAGTCTCTTTCCCCGACGCGTTTCTGAGCTGTGCGCTCTTTCCTCAGGGGGATGAAAGCTTGCAGGTGTGCACAAGTCTCACAGTCTTTATGGCTCTTCAATTCAGCCTGCTTAGTAGCATGCATTGTGGGACTTGTATTTTTTCAATTGACCCACAGTGGGTTCTGCGACGTAGCTTTCAACACATTTTAAAGTTCACAGTGATTTATCTCGACCTCACCATGATATTAAAGCCCCCAGTGGGCCCCAGTATGAAGACATCACCTCTGTAGTTTTCTTGTGCTGCTGCGCCATCACGCACTGGAAAGTTCGTGTGCAGACGGCCCCTTACTCCAACGGCTCCTTCCTCATTAGCTGGGTGGTGCTCCTTCCACGACGAAGCTGTCGTGCTGATTTGTGATAAACAAAGGCTCGGCAAATGAAGAATCACTCCGCAGCAGGTAGGCTTCAAAACCTTACTTTATTTTCCATTTCAGAGGTGAAGTCCCATCTGTAATTCAGTCTCTTTCCCCGACGCGTTTCTGAGCTGTGCGCTCTTTCCTCAGGGGGATGAAAGCTTGCAGGTGTGCACAAGTCTCACAGTCTTTATGGCTCTTCAATTCAGCCTGCTTAGTAGCATGCATTGTGGGACTCGTATTTTTTCAATTGACCCACAGTGGGTTCTGCGACGTAGCTTTCAACACATTTTAAAGTTCACAGTGATTTATCTCGACCTCACCATGATATTAAAGCCCCCAGTGGGCCCCAGTATGAAGACATCACCTCTGTAGTTTTCTTGTGCTGCTGCGCCATCACGCACTGGAAGGTTCGTGTGCAGACGGCCCCTTACTTCAACGGCTCCTTCCTCATTAGCTGAGTGGTGCTCCTTCCACGACGAAGCTGTTGTGCTGATTTGTGATAAACAAAGGCTCTGCAAATGAAGAATCACTCCGCAGCAGGTAGGCTTCAAAACCTTACTTTATTTTCCATTTCAGAGGTGAAGTCCCATCTGTAATTCAGTCTCTTTCCCCGACGCGTTTCTGAGCTGTGCGCTCTTTCCTCAGGGGGATGAAAGCTTGCAGTGTGCACAAGTCTCACAGTCTTTATGGCTCTTCAATTCAGCCTGCTTAGTAGCATGCATTGTGGGACTTGTATTTTTTCAATTGACCCACAGTGGGTTCTGCGACGTAGCTTTCAACACATTTTAAAGTTCACAGTGATTTATCTCGACCTCACCATGATATTAAAGCCCCCAGTGGGCCCCAGTATGAAGACATCACCTCTGTAGTTTTCTTGTGCTGCTGCGCCATCACGCACTGGAAAGTTCGTGTGCAGACGGCCCCTTACTCCAACGGCTCCTTCCTCATTAGCTGGGTGGTGCTCCTTCCACGACGAAGCTGTCGTGCTGATTTGTGATAAACAAAGGCTCTGCAAATGTCTCTTTCCCCGACGCGTTTCTGAGCTGCAAGCTTTCATCCCCCTGAGGAAAGAGCGCACAGCTCAGAAACGCCTCGGGGAAAGAGGCTGAATTACAGATGGGACTTCACCTCTGAAATGGAAAATAAAGTAAGGTTTTGAAGCCTACCTATATATATATATCCCTACTGGCGGTCGCCAGTCCACAACATTCTATTTGGAGTAACTTTGGCGCCGGTGGACGAATCTTCATGAATTTTCCCAAGAAAATGGCCTTCTGAGTTTAGGGGGGTGATTCGTCAAGTGGGGGCCGTTAAAAAAGGGGGGTCCCAAAACGTGTTTTCCCCATGCAATTTTTCATAGGGACCTCTAGCCAGGGCTACAGCCCGAACGGCTGAACGGAATTACACCAAATTTGGCAGAGAAGTAGAGTTCCGTTCGCAAATTGTGCTTTTTGTTAAGTGGTGTATATCCGTTCAGTAGTTTCTGAGAAAATTAAAAGTAAAATCATAGCGATATCTAGAGACAGATTTCTATACGCGGACGGAGATCTGTTCAAGTACGAGCGCGAGCTGCATGTGGATTGGCTATCAACTGTCTGTCAACACTCGAAACCAGGAAGGGTTGGTGGGCATCTTGTGCCTCGGTAGAACCGAGTCACAAGAAAACAGTAAAATAAAGTTGAGAAATAAGGAAAGGGGGCAGGGTAGAAACATTCTGACCCTATAGGCTTGCTATGGGGGTGGTACATGGATCTTTAGGCTCAATGTTTATTTTTTTTAAAATAAAAAATCGCGGGGTACTCATGTGGTACTCGTACGTGGTGGAAAAGGTGAAAAAAACTAGAAGTCCGTTTTATTTATTAGGTCCCGGGGGCGTAAATTAAAGGGTCAATTTTTTTTCATAATGGGGGGCTCGTAAGGTACCCCAAGCACTGGGGAACGCCACTCCTCTGGTTTTATTTTGAAGTATGCGGGGGGTTACGGTCCTCCTCCCCTCAGTCTCGTTTAGCAGCACCCCTTGGGCTTTTAAAAAAAAAAAAATTGAGCTCTCCCTCCCTCTCTCCCCGTACACATCGCGGGGAACGCCCCCATTTTCTAGGGCAGTAATATGTAAAATGACCTTCCAGCTCCGGGTGCCTGCACTGTCTGTTTTTTTTTATTAATGTTGGGAGGGCGTCACGCGGCCCACTTAGTGGAACCATTGATAGTCCTGGAGGGCACCATTTCCCAGGGCCGGCTCTTGCAGTGTGTCGGGGTACGTACTCCCAGGACATTGCTGTTTGCCACTCCCAGTTTATCATAGCAAACCGTTTTTTCTATTTGAAAGAGAAAGCAAGTTAATCTGCTCTCTCTTTGAAGTAGGAAACCAGATTGGTAGGGCGAGCAGAGCCGTCTGGGATCGTGGGGGCATTCGGGCTAAAAGAAAAAAAAGCAGAGTTCTTTTTGAGAACCAGGGGGCATATTATCAAGGACTGGTGATAAAATTATCGCTGTTTTATCGGCATGAAACTGCCGATAAAATGGCGATAATGGGCTTGATAATACGCCCTTGTTAATTCCCATAGAAGCCGATGTTCTGGTGTGAACATGGGCTTCTATGTGAAATAACAAGGCTGTATTATCAAGCCCATTATCACTGTTTTATCGGCAGTTTCATGCCGATAAAACAGGGATAATTTTAACACCAGTCCTTGATAATATGCCCCTAAGTTTACTGGTTAAAAAAAGAGCTATATTTCTATGATAGTATGTAAAAGATTTTGGTTTTTTTGTGCAGCAGTTGTACTCTGTACGCATGCGCAGCCTCGTTTCCAAGCCCACGTTTTTTCTTTTTCTTCAAGGTCAACAAGGAAACCTTTCTTTATTTCAGGTATTAAATTTGCTGCTTTCTTTTTCCGGGTCGTGTGTGCCATCCACTGCTGTACTTTTGTAATATATTAATAATCATCTATATTTATTTGACACGTTGCGCCGAGGCGCCAAACGTTGATTACGTACTCCGTCCACCACCATTTTAGTAGTTTTTCACCATTATTTTTATTATATCTGTTACTTTCGTTTTACCGTCCTCCTATTTTCTCTGAGGCCACAGACACCATGGTATTTGTCCTTGGCCTCAGATGTTATCAGACTTGGTCACACGTATACCTACGAACTAAATTGAAGCACGTAAGCCACAGCCATTAGAATGCGTGTTCGTCAACAGAAAGACATTATTATGATTATACCTTTATCATGCGTGGTAAATGTGTATCAGTTGTAAAAGCATGCTTGGTAAAGGCATGCGTGCTAATGGCTTCGTGGTGATGATCACGTGTGGTTATGACTGCGTTGTAATGGCAGTTTCCTCCCAATGGACAGTGCAACAATTGGGTCTGGGCGTCGTGGACTGCTAGGCAGTAGGCAGAGGACAACGCAGCCCCTCATATTAAATAGAAATTTTTGTGAGCTCATTGTTTCCGTGGTTTGAGGGGCGTCATTGAGGCGCACACATTTAATTTTGAAGGGGGGTAGGTTTGCACGGGAAAATGTTGCATGAGGTTTGTAAATGTGGTACACATTGTTAAGTATTATTTTGATTTAGTTTCTAAATTGTAGTCTATCCAGAGGAAATATAACTCAGTACTTTTCAATCCTAGTCTTGAACATCTTACTATATTATTTCAACATTATTTTTATTGTGGACCGTCATGCCCCCAACAAAATAAAAGAAGTATGTAGTTTTTTTAATTAACTTTTATTAAAACAATAACTGTAAACAAAACTTAATTATAACTATATTAAAAACAACTAGAAAAATTACTTTAAAAAAACAATATTATAAACAAAATGAGAAATGGAGTCCAAACGATGTCTGATTGGAAATCTGCAAAACAAAAAAAGAAAATTAGAGTTTAGAATTATGTAGATGTGAGTAAATGAGGTGAAGCATTACAAGTCAAGGTAACTCTACGGTTTTACGTGTGCAGTGTGCCTGGTACAATTCACTTCTGTTATAATGCCGCGTTTAAGTGGTGTCTATATGGAAGTGCCTACTGCGTTACTGACAGAAAAGTGGCACAACGGGATTGTAAAGATGCAGACTTATTTCTAATGCATTGCAATGAAGGGTTTGTAGATCTAGGCCTCTGTGCTTACCGTTGTATAAACACTGCAGCTAAACAATTCAGACAGTGGAATTCACAACTTGTTTTCAACAATTCTTCTACACGTCGAAGCAGACAGCAGTGTCTATAAATTTAAGAGAGAAAGAGAAATGATGTCACAGAGAGTGAGACAGTGAAAGAGAGAGAAAACAACATTAAAACTGTCTCGCAGAGTCAGGAGTTGAGATTTTTTCTTGAAAAGTCAGATGTAGATTTACAAGCTCCTTGCGTCACTTTTCCCATGTTAAAAGTGACACAAAAGTGGCGTAATAAGCTTGTAGATCTGTTTGTCAGACTGTTGTATCATATCTGTTGTCAATGCTCTGAGGAAATTATTGATTTTAAACAGAGAAGCTGCTGCACACTACGCATTCTCTCCTTTCAGAAATAAAGGTAACACTACGGTTTTACGAGTGCAGTGTGCCTGGTACATTTCACTTGTTATAGTGGCGCGTTCAAGTGGTTTCTATATGGAATTGCCAACTGTGTTACTGACGCAAAAGTGGCACAACTGGATTGTAAATATGCCGACTTATTTCTAATGGTTTGCAATGACGCTTTGTAGATCTAGGCCTCTGTGCTTACCGTTGTATAAACACTGTGGCCAAACACTTCAGACAGTTGAATTCACAACTTCTTTTCAACAATTCTTCTACACGTCCAAGCGGACATCAGTGTCTATAAGTTTAAGAGAGAAAGAGAAATGATGTCAAAGAGAGTGAGAGAGAGAAAGAGAGAGAAAACAACATTAAAACTGTCTCACAGAGTCTGGAGTTGAGATTTTCTGTGGAAAAGTCAGACGTAGATTTACAAGCTCCTTGCGGCACTTTTCCCATGTTAAAAGTGACACAAAAGTGGCATAATAAGCTTGTAGATCTGTTTGTCAGACTGTTGTAACCTACCTGTTGTCACTGCTTGGAGGAAATTGATTTTACACAGAGAAGCTGCTGCACACTACGCATTCTCTCATTTCGGAAATAAAGGTAACACTACTGTTTTACGAGTACAGTGTGCCTGGTACATTTCACTTGTGATAGTGGCGCGTTCAGGTGGTGTCTATATGGAAGTCCCTACTGCGTTACTGACACAAAAGTGGCTCAACAGGATTGTAAAGATGCGGACTTATTTCTAATGATTTGCAATGAAGGCATTGTATATGTAGGCTGCTGTGCTTACCTTGTATAAACAGTGCGGCCACTGGAGTTCACCACTTGACTTCAACTCTGCTACTATAAGTCAAAGTATATTGAATATGTTGCAGACAATTCCATTGCTGTTGCTCGATAGGCCATGATTGCTTCTGAAGGATGTTTGGTGAAGGAAACAAAAGGACATTTTGATTAATCATCATAAACTGAGTTGCAAAACCTTTGTCAAAAGTGAATTTTAATGTGGGTTCTTAATATTCTGTACTTAGACTGTTGCAGCCCATTGAATCGCAGAGTTTGGAGTTGAGAGTTTTTCTTGAAAAGTCAGACGCAGATTTACAAGCTCTTTGCGTCACTTTCACCATGTTAAAAGTGACAGAAAAATGGCGTAATAAGCTTGTAGATCTGTTTGTCAGACTGTTGTAACCTATCTATTCTCAGTGCTCGGAGGTAATTATACATTTCTACACAGTGAAGGTGCTGCAGACTACCTAGTCTCTCCTTTCAGAAATAATTTGTTGTTGTTTTGGAAACAAAGGGGCAAATTATAAAGGACTGGTGATAGAATTATTGCCATTTTATCGGCAGGAAACGGCCGATAAAATGGCGATAATGGGCTTGATAATACGCCCTTGTTAATTCCCATAGAAGCCCATGTTCTCGTGTTAACATAGTCTTCTATTGGAATTAACAAGGGCGTATTATCAAGCCCATTATCGCCGTTTTATCGGCAATTTCCTGCTGATAAAAAAGCGATAATTTTAACACCTGTCCTTGATAATATGCCCCAAAATTCTTTGACACCTAGTGCCATTGGAGTGATTGAAAGATGGGTCTCTACGTGTGGAAGAAGCCTTCACTGTAATCAAGACAGTTAACTACTTCAATTCAGATAAGGTTGTATACAGCAGAGTGGAGTTAGTAGCGTCAAAAACTTTAAAAAAGAAAGAGAAACGATGTGAGAGAGTAAGAAAGAGAAAGAGAAAAATGGACATTAAAATGTGGGAGACACACACCACAGGGGGGTACCTGAAGGCAGAGGCGCAACCACAGTCAAAATGTTCGAAGGGGGTGGTTTAAGTTTAAGGAAAAAGAAGGGTAGAGCTGTAGGGGCTGTAAGCGGGGTGGGGGGACTTCAAAGCCTCATTAACAAGCAAAATGTCTATAAAAGACTTGTGACGTACTCTGGTGCGATTGTGTGTGGGCGCAGGAAGGTATGTCATCCTAGCTGAAGCCTCATTAGGCCAATATGTGTTTTGCGAGCCTGCTGCCTACTATAGATTGTCTTCTTTTAGAGATAACTTGTCGTTGTTTTAGAAACAAAGTTCTTTGCTTACCTTGTGCTATTGCCATCTACCTTGTTACATAATCCATTGTGAAGTTGTACAACTTAAAGAAATTAAAAGAAAGGTGTTATGATTTGTAATTATTGCTATATTTATGTGCAGTTAGATAACATCGTGCTTTTATAGTCGTTCATTGTCATATTTCTCAGAACCAGGGGGCATATTATCAAGGACCGGTGATAAAACTATCGTCGTTTTATCCGCATGAAAGTGTGAATAAAACGGCGATAATGGGCTTGATAATACGTCCTTGTTAATTTGCATAGAAGCCCATGTTCTGGTGATAACATGGGCTACTATGGGAAATAACAAGGCCGTATTATCAAGTCCATTCTTGCCGTTTTATCAGCAGTTACCTGCCGATAAAACAGCAATAATTTTAACAGCGGTCTATGATAATATGTCCCTGTTTGTATTGTGAATAAATTTCCGGACATTTCAGCGATTATAAAACAGTTACTGCTATTGGGAAAAAAATTAAACATGTAAATTAATACATTAAATAAGAGTGCGTTTGTCTAAAATATTAAGTCGCATTTTTGTATGTAGTCAGCTATAACCCTTTGACTCCTTCTGATGCACACTCAAGTCTCACTGCTCACCTTTTGTGGAAACAACACTTTCGTCATGATGTAGTCACGATCTCCAACAAAGAAGTCTCATATAGGGTGCTGAGTCTTGATATTTGTATGGTTAACGACATACTTGTGCTCCCATCATCATCATCATCGCAGGTTCTTCACCTTGTCAGTGCTTCAGGCACCGCTAACTCAGTGACCAAAGAGGCCACACATGTAGTAGTGGGCCCCTTGTTCAGTGTTTTGGGAACAACTCTAAAATGGCGTACAACACGTGCGCTCCGTCTTTTTTATAGATAGAGTCATGTGTGTAGTGATGGATGCGCTGAATGGGTGTGGTGTAGGTGTATACCAGCCATGAGGGAGTGTGTGTGTCGATCTGACAACTATACCTGCAACTAAGAAATCACTACAATGGAAGTTTAGGACTTGTACTTTTGTTGTGTTTTCCTGGTCGGGTAAGAGTGGCCTTCTTTTTTCTATGTGAAGTTATAGAGTCACCATGTATGTAGCCTATTTTGTGATGCATTTTATTGCACAATGCATTTCAAAACCTAGTTGTGATAGGGTGCTTTTAAATTAAACTGTGTACTCTGCTTACGAGTTTGTTGAGTCTAGAAGTATATATTTTTTTTCTATTTTCTAATCTATCATAATTGTGCTGAATTTTCTGCTTTAGCGTGCAGTAGTATATTATTTTATAAAATGTATAAGAAACTGTTGAAATCATGTTTGAAATTAGAATGGAAGCATGTAAGGTGCTCTCCGTGAGGAATAGCAATGCCGGCTCCGGCAGGAAGTGGGGAGCCGGGTGGGTTCGTGGAGACCTTGGGGCTCTCACCAATAACCTTAGGGTGTGGGCGCTGTAGGTGTTCTAGTGTCTCTTCACTCTCATTTTCTGACTTCCCAAGATATAGCCAGTTATAGTAATCCATCTCGCTGTTGTACTCTAGCTCCTCCAGACACCAGTCCTCTTCTTTCCCCTTGAGTTGTGTTGGTATGCATTGTCTCATTTCAACCAGTTCACTCTCTTCCGCTTTTACTCCTTCACCTTTCCTGATCTCGCCTTCTTTACTTTCGTGTTTGTCATCATTTTTTTCCTTGTAAATGTCCAGTTCTATTTTGTCATTTCCCACAGTTGCTACACCTGTTCTTCCATCTCTACTTGCAGATTTTTTCCATCCATCATTGTCCTTGGCCTGTGAAGTCCTCTCGCTCAACAACACAGAAGGGTTATATTGTTTTTCTCCGTTTTGAACTTCCCAATCCACTTGTTGAGAATTTTAGGGATTTAGTGTTATTCCTAATTTACTTTGCTCTCTCGATCCCAGTACCGAAATCCCTTTTTTGAGATGTATACCTTACTCCAGGTACTTCTCCCTTGGAAACTCAATTCCATCTCTCTACATCCAACCAGTTCAATGATTTCACCTGTGTATGTTTTGAGGGTTAAGTTAGCTTCCATTAACTCTTCTCCTAGTTTTCTTGCCAATTTACTTTTCCACACATTCTCGTTTACAATTGTGCAGTCTGACCCAGAATCAGTGATCATGTCTAATTCCACTCCACCCATGGTGATGACACACTCAGGTTTTTTTACATGCTCCTCTTCCTTGTCATTGCTATCTCCTTCTGTTATGACGAGCACACAGAGGTTGTATTTTGACTCATCTGACGATTCTGATTCTTCTTCCTCGCTCACTTCCACATACTTCATTTTCCCTTTAACTTTCCTGTAGCACACCTTCTGAGAATGACCTACCAATCCACATTGGGTACATTTACTGTTCCTTGTTGGGCATTCCCAATTATCTGCCAAGTGTCCTTTACTTCCACATCTGAAACATTTCAGATCTTTGTATTTTCTAGTTTCACTTTTTGTATCATTATCTTCCTCCTTTACATTTTTCCTTATGAAGTGCTTCTTCCTACTTCCGCTTATTTTAGCTACTATTCCTGTATCTTCCTTTCTATTCTCGTCCTCTTTTATGACTGCTTTAGCACAACGACCCGTTAATTCTTTCTTCTTTACTATTTCAATTACTTCCTTGAGTGGTTTCTCTCCTTTAGCCCATAATGCGTCCTGTATGTCGGGATTAGCCGCACACATTACTATTTGGTCTCTTATCATGTCATCATGCATGTTCTCGAATTTGCATGTCAGTGCCAAATTTTTTAAGGCGGAAACATAGTCTTCTATACCTTCTTCCTTTCCTTGTTTACACCTATAAAATGTATATCTATTAACTGCTACACACACTGTAGGCTTGTAATAATTGTCCAAAGCTTCCATGGCATTATTGAACACATCTCCTTCATTTACGCCACGTGTCTTTTTTGCAATGTTGTTATACACTCTCAGGCCACCTGCCCCTAAACAGTGTAACAGTATCTTTTTCTTTTCCTCAGGTGGTAAGGCTTCTTCTGGTTTGTCAAAAGTTGTTATGTAATTATTGAAGAACTCCCTCCATTCTTCCCATTTAATTTCCGGTTCCCCTTTTCCTTTTAAGAATGATTGTGGGGGTGGTAGATTGTATAAGTTGCCTGTTGCCATTTTGAAATAGTAGAGATCTTTCCCTGAATGTACCACTAAAAATCTTTTTCTTATTTTATTTTGCCCTAATACAGTCCTTCTTTTATTTAATTTCCAATGAAGTTCCACAATTATTTTTGTTAAAGATATTCTTACATGTATTTTCACTGCACAAGTGCTGTTATATCCTTTTTTTTATTTATAAAGAACTGCGAGGTGCTGTCAATGCTTCACTTCAGTTTCACCTCACGCTATTATTTCCCTCACTCAAGTAACTGGCTCAGAGACTT
Source organism: Lissotriton vulgaris (assembly GCF_964263255.1). Lineage (NCBI taxonomy): Eukaryota > Metazoa > Chordata > Amphibia > Caudata > Salamandridae > Lissotriton > Lissotriton vulgaris. Next base: position 797,293,018 of record NC_141687.1, read on the forward strand.
CCTCACTCAAAATGGCCCCCTTACGTCAGTTACGTCATCACGTTACTCCAGTTTCGCGCTGGAGATCTGAGACAAGTTTTTTCTCACATGCTAGACGCGTCTCCTCAATCAGTTTCACTCACGGCTGCAGGGGATTAACTGTGTTCCCTCACCGATAACTTTTCTTTCCCCAGCGTTCGCAGCTCACCTCATTTCAGATTTCGCCGATGTCAACTCTAAAGCCTCAGGCCTTCCTCAGTTTATTCACCTTGTTTGCTTCGGACACCCAAAGTTCAATCTTCAATCTAAAGATCCGGTGACATCGCTTATTCTCTGCTCATAAATCGTTCGTGCATGTCCATGCCCTTCTCCCGATGCCTCACGCTGCCTTCTCCTTCAGTTTCACTTTTCACCAGTCGTGGATTCTTCAGTGTGTCATTCCATCCTCGTCGCCAAAATTGTTAAGTAATGCTCTAGGCGAGTGAATTCAAACGTGCTTTATTTGTAGTATTATGACACACCGGTACATTAGGCAGCGCTCCGGTCACCAGCCCACAACATGGACAGACCAGCTCTCAACGCCACTCTCAAACAGGCTCAACTGTCATAGGACAAGCCATCTGACGCAACATATGCAAATAAGATAAGTCGTGCGGCAGGGACGGGGGTACACAGGGGACAATGCGCGATAGGAAAACTGTTAGGGAAAACTGTTAACGTAACAGAATTCTCTATAGGTGTCCTTCATAAGCATTTCCAGACCTACCCCAGTCAAAGTGCCTAGGTCATTGCCACCACAGTGCACAATCATGAGGTCAGGGTGTTGGAGATGTCAAAAGGATTTCACCAATGGCATCAATTGATGCCACTTTAATCCTCTCTGTCCAATCCATTTAATGTCTACATTTGGTACACCTAGGTCTTTATGAATTCTTTTCTGTTGTGCGTACCTGTGGCTCCAGAAAATGTAGCTTTGTCCCACAATCCACACTGTAAGCATTTTGAAGAGGGGTCTGGATTCACTCTGATGGTCTCTGTAAATGAAATGGCAGTTTGAAAAGTAAGATTTTTCTAAAATGGTGGACAACATGCAGTTTTGAAAAAAGAAAATAGATGATTGGTTGTTTGACAACATTTTACAAAAAACTAGGATGCATGTTTCTGTTTTTTAAAAGCCTTATTTTTATTGGTTAAGAAAAAATGATAGAAAAGAACGTTACATAAGATAAGCTGGTATATTCTCAAGTCAAGCATACTTGCTGTTTTAATTTGCAACGATGTATGATAAACTTTTCACCTGTGTGCTGAGTTAGGTGTTCCCTGAAGTGTTTCAATGGTAACTGGCAGATTGTGTAATGGGGGAAGGGTTGAATGTTTTGTCAGTTGGAAAGGGTGCAAAAGTTCAAGCAATATAAAAGTGTGTTTAGTTTTGAATTTAATGTTGAAATGAATGTGATTTTTTTATTTATTTGTATATGTGTGTACATTGTGTGTGCAGATTGATCGGAAAAGTTTGCTATTTGCTATAGGACTTCCTGATCATGTAGGACTGCATAGGGGGATTTACAATGATCCCTAAGGTCAAAATCTTTGATGGCCTTTGTTGAGCCTTTGATGGCCCTGCGGAGCACCATCTCCGAGGGTCGGCTCCTGTAGTGTTATAGGGTGCCTATCCCTAGGACTCTGCTGTTTGCTATGGTTGGGCGAGAGTTCTCAGTCAGTCAGTCAGTCAAATTAACTTTATTCGATTTGATAAAATCATACAAAGTACATAAAAACAAAACTATTTACAATTAAAAAAGAATTAAACAGTTTCTTTGTGAACAAGTTAATTTGGCATAATGTCTTCAATAAAAATGTTTAAAAGCAAGTTATGTACACTGGTTTAGCAAGTTCATACTTCTTCTGGATCTGGTTGCTGCCACAAGGAAATTGGCCATGGCGAAAGTAATACAGATATTTCCTAGTGATTTTAGATATAGCATGGCTGGTCTCACCTGGGAGAAGCCAGCTTCTCTTAAGACTGGTAGCAAGTATTTTTTTCTTTGTGCAGAGAAGAAGTCACAAAACATAACAAAGTGTAAAGTGTCCTGAACTGAAAAATTGTCACAGGTCCAAGGGGGTGCTTGCTAACTCAGGTTTCATCCAGGTGTTAAAATTACCCAAATAAAAATGAATAAGGTTAAATCTAAATTTTGTTAACAAAAATCTATGAAAGGGGTTTGTGACAAAACATAAATAAGGCTCCATTGCAAGTGACTGAAGTGACAAATAATGCATTCGAACAAAAGGCTTTGATAATTCTAATTCTTCTCGCAACAGGCATGCCCTAGACATAAACAGTTTTTTTGTGGTAATCACATCCTGCTTTGTAATACCAGAGGGGGAAGTGAATAAGTCTGGGCGTCCCAGGTCATTAAAAGATTTGTACAAGTACGCCAGCCATGGTATCGTGTGACTATATTCCAAGCTCATCACATCCCTCATGATCATGTGATTTAACGTTAATTCGGGATTTAACCAAGTCTTAAGCCAATATGTTAGCGGTGCCAGTCTCAGTTTGTCCTGAATATGATCCAAACCAAGTTCCGTGTGGATAGAAAAGACTGGAGAGGATTGGGGGAGGGACAAGGCGGAACGTAAAAATCTGTTCTCTGCTACCTGGATTTTATCCAGGCACACATGACCCCATAGAGATGCGCCATATAAAGCCACTGGGAGGGATTTGCTATTATATACCTTGATGATGGCCTTCATAGGTCTATGACCCAACCTTTTAGCGAAACCTAGGATGGCCATGGATGTTCTTGTGACCGCTAGGCTTTTGGCACGTATCTGGGGTCCCCAGGTACCCCTACTATCAAAAAGAACTCCCAAATAGGGGAACACAGGGACTCCCGAGACTACCTCTCCTTTGCAAAAAAAGGTTTTTATCTTTATCTTAGTCCTTTTCCCTTGTGCACCGACGACCATGGTGTTAGATTTAGAGGCATTAACCCTCAGATCAAGCCGGTCCATGAAAGTCCCAAATGCATCTAGCAGTTTTTGGAGGCATACCCCTGTGCGTGCAATGAGTACAGCATCGTCCGCGTATAGGAGAGCAGGGATCTTAACTTCTCCTACACGCGGTACGTAGCTTGCTGCCCCAAGTAAATGCTTGCCTAGGTCATTTATGTAGATGGTAAATAACAGGGGAGCTAATATGCATCCTTGCCTAACTCCCCGCAGTGAACTAAAGCGTGACGTGCATCTTCCCTCTTTAGTTACCCTTACAGCGGCAAATAGGTCCCGGTGTAAGGATGCTATGAATGCCACCAAATCTGCGTCAATCCCCATATTCATTAAAATTTCCCATAACTTGGATCTATTGACCAAATCGAAGGCAGAGGAGAGGTCCATGAATGCTAAATACAAGGACCCCTCCTTGGCCACCGTATACTTGGCAATCAAAAGATGCAAGTTCGAGCACTGTTCTATCGTGCCTCTTTTTTCCCTAAAACCATACTGTATGTCGGCCAGGCCCCCGCTCCCCTCCAAGCTATCTCTTAACCTAGCCAAAAGGACTCTGCCCAAGATTTTAATAGCAGAGTCCAGAAGGGATATAGGCCGATAGCACCCTGGGTCATCCCTTTGGCCCTTTTTAAATATAGGCACTATGGTGGAGGTGGCCCATGTGTTTGGGGGGGGCGAGCTATTTACGGCTGTGAACACGTTAGCCAGGATACCAGCCCAGAGTTTGGGTGAGTGTATATAAAAATCAGCTGGTACCCCGTCTGGGCCGGGGGCTTTGTTCTTTGTGGTGGCGCAGATTGCCTTTTCCACCTCCCCGCTGTTAAAATGTAGGGGTGTAGCCGCCAGACCTGCAAAGTTTTGCAAATGAGAAAGGTCGCCCGTTTTGCCATAGACAGTCCTGAAATGGGCAAGCCACTTCTCATCAGGTATTACGCAGTCAGTGTCTGTGTTGGGGGAGTCCGAAAAATAAGGGTGGTTGACTACGGCCCAGAATTGCCTGCTGTCCCGCAAAATATTAGTGTCAATTAATTGTTCCCACGCCTCCTGTTTGATACTATCCCTTCTAAACTTAGTGGCCTTCCTATACTCTTTTCTCAACGTTGAGACCAGAGCCCTGTCCCTAGGGTTTGCTTTAAGAGCAGATTTTAAAGCTCTAAGTGCCCTAGTGCAGGCGGGATCTAACCATCTATGAGGCTTTGGCTCTCCGCTACCCCTTGGGGCCATAAGGTTGTCAGACACTATGTGGCATATTGACTGGAATGCGACCATGGTGTCGTTGCCTGATGAGGTCGGATCTTGGCAGATCCTGATCTGCTCTTCAATCTGTGGGCCAATGTCGGTGTAAAAGTCATCTGCTACCACATTCCCCCACTTCAGCCGCCTACCTTGATCTATTGGGCGGAGGGTAGGTCCATGTTTAATCTGCCCTGGCCTAGGGCCCATAGAGTCCCCCCAGCGGATGATCAAAAGGACAGGATTGTGGTCACTAAAGGGGGATAACACAGTGCGGTAAGAAATAATACACTCAAGGATAGCAGAGGTCACGAAAATATAATCAATGACAGTCCCCGTGGTTGAGCCCTTGAACGTCGGTGATCTATGGGCCCCCTCCCCTGCTGTAAATTCAAGGAGGTTAAAGTTGGCCAGGAAGTCCTCCAATTCCTCGCCAGCCCTGGTGTGTTCGAAGTGTTGACCCTCCTGTTCCCAGGTCTCCAGCTCTCCCATAGTAGTACAACCAAAATAACAAGGGTGAATGTTAAAATCACCCATTAACACAAATTCATAACTAGTGAGGGTATTTTGGGTGAGTACATTCAAAAAGGCATCCAATTTTGAGATGTTATCGCCACCATACTCCTTATTGACAGAATTATAAAAATTAATAAACAGAGTACTTTTTGACGGGCAGGTTTGCCTTTCTACAATTAAACAATTTGGAGAGTAATAATCGATTTGTTTTAGGGGTCCAGTGAGGTCAAGAGAGAAAAGGGTCAAGAGGCCTCCCCTCGCTCTGCCTGCAGTACTGGGGCAAGCCGCGACTGAAAAGCCTACAAAACCATCCAACCACAAACGGGATGTCATGTCCCACGTTTCTTGCAAGGCAATAACATCATGGTCTGAGACAAATGCAACCCATTCATTGTCACTCATTTTTGTGCTAATTCCGGCAATATTCCAACTGATGATTTTACAACCTTCTTCTTCCTTGGTGGCTGCCATAGAAACCCTTACATCCTCCTTAGGTGTTGTTGATTCATCTGACGTTAGTCAGTCCATATCATCCAGGCCAGACAAGGGAGAGAACTGATTACATAAGCTCACACTTATCCCCTCTACCAAAGTTGCTGCCTGAGTGTCATGATGTATCAAGGTGGGTGGGTTAGGTAAGGTACTTACTGCTTGCCTTATGGTGGACTCGTGTGCATTTCTGCGTGCCGCTGCTAACCTTTTACCCTGCCATCTGGCCTGATAGTTGATATTGGGTTTGTAAAAAGGTGGAGGTTCGTAGAAAAAACCCAAGGGGACAGGTCTAAGGCGATCCCTGGCTGAGATTATTGAGCCATCCCAGAAGAGTCTATCAGCCACATCCGCCCTGCAAAAGTTTACAACCACACAGTCGCCATAAGTTGTTTTGGGTTGTTTACCAATCCATCCCACCCTTCTTGCATGGATGATCAGCTCCGCTATGTTTCCACCACAACATTTTTTGCCACTCCAACTCTTGACTTTAGTGATTAGTTCCTCCGTTGGTTCCCTTTCCCCTTCTCCCAATGGGTCAACCCCGATGAACACTGCAACCAAAGGGGATGCTTCTGGTGGGAGGTGGAGTTTATATGTACTTGGCGAGGACCTTTTCCTGAGTGATTGGCTATTATCAGGCGGTGCTAGTGGGGCTGGAGCCACGCTGGGATTACTTATCTTATCGTTGCTTGCTGAGGAGATGTGCTAAGATCACAAGGCCTATTATCGTTGGGTAAGTTTCCGCCTATTGGATTAGTCACAGATGTGAACCCCTCAGCGTTCCTGTTCACTCTCTTTTGATCAAGACTACCCTCACCCGTTTGAGTGTAATTAGGGGGGAGCGATTGGATGATTCTGTCAATGAGGGAACATTTCTTCAGTAATCCTTCCAGGCAAGTGTTTAAAGTATCCACGATATCTTTGGCAATACCCACCAGCAATAGTTCAATCCTCGCCACAAATATTTCCTCCAGTTTATCCTCCATTGTGGCTGATCTGTCAACAGTGAGTGGCAAGCTGTTGGCTTTTTTCCCTCTCTTCCGTGAAATAGATTTAGTGGCTATCTGGGTTTGTGCACTTAGAGATGAGACAGGTGGGGCGGGTTGTGGGTCAATAGCTGGTTGGACGTAAGGGGGGCGGTTGGCAATGACCACAAGAGGTTCCAAGGGTACGCCGGATGGGGTGCATGAAGGGTGGGTTATGACGTCAGCTGTAGGCGATGTTGGTGGGGTGCTTGGGGAAATCAATGCAGTGGCCAACTCTTGCTCCACATTGGCAATCTCCTTCGTTAGGGCCCCCACAGCCGAGGAGAGGTATGACATAATAGAGTTAGAGTGCCTGGGTATTTTAGCATTTTTCCCTCCCTCATCCAAGTTAGTATGTTTCTTTCTCTTACCCATCTTGGATGTTGGATGTTAGCCATGTGGCCCAGCCCGGCCTCCTTCGGCCCCTGACGGCCACAGACGGCCCGCCCTCTGCCCGGGCTCCGCCCAGCAACACCCGCGCGCGTCCACGATGCGGAGGAAGCTGCCTCCTTTTGTGCGCCTCCTGGCACTGTGTGCAGGCAGTGGGCGGTGCTTAGAGCCGGGCAAGCTGGGAGTTGTGGTCCGCTCCGCTCCGCGGCCATGCGATGGTGCTGCACGGCGGTGGGGGCGACCACAACGTCAGGAACCCAGCGGCGCTGAAGATGAAGGCAGCGTTCTGTGACCCCTACTGGAGCCGGTAATGGTTGGCAGTGTCCCCCGCTCCACTCCGGGAGCTGCCTCCTTTTGTGCACCTCCTGGCGCTGTGTGCAGGCAGTGGGCGGTGCTTAGAGCCGGGCAAGCTGGGAGTTGTGGTCCGCTCCGCTCCGCGGCCATGCGATGGTGCTGCACGGCGGTGGGGGCGACCACAACATCAGGAACCCAGCGGCGCTGAAGATGAAGGCAGCGTTCTGTGACCCCTCCTGGAGCCAGTAATGGTTGGCAGTGTCCCCCGCTCAACTCCGGGAGCTGCCTCCTTTTATGCGCCTCCTGGCGCTGTGTGCAGGCAGTGGGCGGTGCTTAGAGCCGGGCAAGCTGGGAGTTGTGGTCCGCTCCGCTCTGCGGCCGTGCGATGGTGCTGCACGGCGGCGGGGGCGACCACAACGTCAGGAACCCAGCGGCGCTGAAAATGAAGGCAGCGTTCTGTGACCCCTCCTGGAGCCGGTAATGGTTGGCAGTGTCCCCCGCTCCACTCCGGGAGCTGCCTCCTTTTGTATGCCTCCCGGCGCTGTGTGCAGGCAGTGGGCGGTGCTTAGAGCCGGGCAAGCTGGGAGTTGTGGTCCGCTCCGCTCCGCTCCGCTCCGCTCGGCGGCCGTGCGATGGTGCTGCACGGCAGCGGGGGCGACCACAACGTCAGGAACCCAGCGGCGCTGAAGATGAAGGCAGCATTCTGTGACCCCTCCTGGAGCCGGTAATAGTTGGCAGTGTCCCCTTTGAAGTAGGAAAGCAGATTGTTTTTCATCTGAGAGAGCAGTATGTAAGCTGGTTTCTCTGACCAAAATCAATTGCGGCTCCGGAAGGACGCAGGGAGCCGGCTGGGAGCGTGGGGGTTTTGGGGCTCTCCCCACGGTCTTGAACGTTATATTTCAGCCCCGGTGGATGGGGTCTCCGGGGATTGTAAAAAATTAGTGATAGATGCTATTATTTTTTTTTTTACGGTATATTTAGTGTGCGCGTACTGTGCGCATTTTGAAAGTTGTTCCATAAGCGTACATAAGCAAGAAAAATCAATGAAAAATAAATATTTTACGGATATCTATCAAGTATACGTGTTTATATCTTGGTTGCTTGTAATGAGAGCTTTTCGCTTCATTGGTACTTATAAGTAAGTGCTTATGCATAGTGTAAATTTGTTGAGCAGCAGTGTTTTATACAGTGCTGAATTTTTGACCTCTGTTGACAGTTGACTTTTGCATGATTTGTTGGGGGTAGGGTGGAACCTTATGTCAGTTGGAAAGGTTTGGAATGTTAAACCAATAGAAATGTGTTTTGTTTTGAATTAATGTGTAAAGGATTTTAATTGGTTATTTATATGTATGTATGTGTAAAATGAGAGAGAAAATGGTCCATTTCACGGTTCTGCTGGAAAGACTGAACTAGAGGGATTCTGTATAAGAATATCCACTGTGTGAGTGGCATTGTTCTTCATCTACAAATCAATTTGAAAGGTGAATTGATAAGTTGTATGTGAATGTGTGCAGTACATCAAGGAATTATGGGGTACATCAAGACAGGAGATAAAATTATCACCGCTTTATCGGCAGAAAACTGCTGATAAAGCGGCGATAATGTTATCGCCTGTCTTGATAATATGCCCCTATATTCATCCCTTGCTAAACATTTTATAGTAGTAAATGTGTTTTGCTATAATTCATGCTGTTATGTTTTTTTGTTTAATATCGGTTTGTGCGTCTGTGTACATTAAGGGATTATGGGCCATATTATCAAGAAAGAGCGATACATTATCGCGCTTTTATCGGCAGGAAACTGCCGGTAAAGCGGTAATGATGGGCTTGATAATATGTCCTTGTGAATTTCCATAGAAGCCCAGGTTATGGTCTTAACCTGGGCTTCTATGGGAATTCACAAGGATATATTATCAAGACCATTATCGTCGCTTTAGCTGCAGTTTCCTGCCGATAAAAGCAGCGGTAATGTATCGCCCTTTACTGATATTATGGCACTGACGGGCATATTATCAAGGACCGGTGTTAAAATTATCGGTAGGAAACTGCTGATAAAACGGCGATAATGGGCTTTATAATACGTCCTTGTTAATTCCCATAGAAGCCCATGTTCTGGGGTTAACATGGGCTTCTATGGGAATTAACAAGGGCATATTATCAAGCGCAGACACTGCCCGTGGAGGGAGTTGCGGTGGGACAGGAGGGGCGGGGGAGGGGCAGGGTGGGGGGTGATAAACAACGGAACCTGGATGATTGCAGGTAAGTAAACAATTAAATTAATAAAATAAATTTTGTTCTGTGCCCTGCATCGCATTTTGCAATGCAGGGCGCGCTACGAAACTAGTTTTATTAATTTATTTTATTTACTTACCTGCAATCATCCAGATTCCGTTGTTTATCACTGCCCAGCCTCCCCCTCCCCTGCGCCGCCTGCCTGCCCCACCGCAACCCCCTCTACGGGCCACGGCTGATCAAGCCCATTATTGCCGTTTTCTCATCATTTTCCTGCTGATAAAACAGAGATAATTTTAACACCGGTCCTTGATAATATGCCCCTATATTTGTCCCTTTTTTCAATAATTTGTAGCCTCTGTTTTTATACTTCCCTCTCTCTCCTCTTACTCCTTTCTCTCTCTCTGTACTACTGTCTTTTTCTTATATTGTCCTCTGTGCTCATATTGTCATTCTTTGTGCTTATATTTTGTTGTCTCTCCTCTTATTCCTTCTGTCTCTTCATTTTCTTTTGTCTCTTCTTATATCCTTTTTTTCTTGATACTCCCTGTTCGGTCTTCTTTCTTGTTTCTCTCCCTCGGTCTATAGTCTGGGCATATTTACAAGCTTCTTGTGCATCGTTCTTGTTTTATTGTGTTAGTTTTTTGATGTAATAGTGGCAGAAATAATGTAGTAAAATGCATATGTATTTGGAAAATGAGTCAGTGTTGTTCACTGATATGTAGTAATTATATACATGGAATATGTATAGTCAGTTAAATGTTTTTCAGTAGTAAATGGTAAAACATATGGTCTAATTTTTGTGTGTAATATTATACTGTGCATGTGTGTACATTAGGAATTTAGGGGGCATATTATCAAGGACCGGTGTTAAAATGATTGCCATTTTATCGGCCGGAAACTGTTGATAAAACAGCGACAATGGGTTTGATAATACGCCCTTGTTAATTTCCATAGAAGCCCATGTTAAAACCAGAACATGGGCTTCTACGGGAATTAACAAGGGCGTATTATCAAGGCCATTATCGCTGTTTTATTGACAGTTTCTGCCGATAAACGGCGATAATTTTAACAGCGGTCCTTGATAATATGCCCCTATGGGGCATATCATCAAGCCTGGGCGTTAAAATTATCGCCACTTTATCAACAGAAAACTGCAGATGGAGTTGCGATAAACGGCTTTATAATATGCTCTATCGAATTCTATTCGAAGCTGATGTTAGATGTTCAGGAAACCAATGCGGGAGCACACTGCTTCACCTCCCAGCGGGATCGCCCCTGAGCATTGTGGTCAATGCGGTTCACCAAGCGTGTGTGCTTTTAGGAAAGTCTCGAGTAATTACACAGTTGTGCTGGCCATCTCTGGACACGTGTTTCTGGATCTTTATCCTTCATCTGCAGAGATTAGGCATCAAGTATTCGGGGTTGCTGAGCAGGCTGCAAAAATGTTCTCGGATCACAGTACCTCTCAAGGCGCGCAGGTGCATCTCCACGAGCTCGTCAGCTCAACAGGCTCGTATTCCTTTTTTTGTTCTTAAAGTTGCGTATCTTTTCACATATTCCTTCTTTTTTTCTTTAGAGTCTTTCTCTCTCTTCTTATAGTGCCCCCTCTGTCCTTTTACTCTCTTTTTTTCTTCTTATACTCTTTCTTCTCCTCAAATTTCCGTTTTTCTCTTCATACTCTCCCATACCAATTCATACTTTTGAGTTTATTCATACTTCCTTTATTTCGTTATATTGAAGTGTCTGTTTATACTCCCCTTTTTGGTAATATTTTCCCTTGTTTCATACTCCTTCCTCTTTTGTTTTAAGTGCTTTTATTTTTATAGTCCTACGTTTGTTCTCATAATCCTCCCTCTGTTCTTGTAAGTAATATAATAGAATATTTGGTATATTTATTTTTGTAATGGTATGTATATTTTTTTATGATAGATTCTGTTTATCGATACTGAAAAAACTGTTTGATGCCGACTAAGTTTCAAAAGCAGAAACAACGAAAGAAAGGTGTTTATTTAAAGAGAAGTCATCAACAAGATTTACATGAAAAAGAATGTGTTAACAAAGAGAAAACGCGTGCTGGTAAGACAAGGAACACTTTTTTGAGGAATATATTAAAGACTAAGAGTAGTGTGCACAAACATGAAAAATGTTATTAGTGTATCTGCAACGAAAAATAAAAATAAAGAGAACAATCATGGAAAATCAAGTGCAGAGAAAACTCTGTATAGTAAAAGGAGGAAAACCCAATTTATGGAAATTAGGAAACAAATGTTTAATAGATTTGTGTCAAATTTATTTAAAGAAATTAAGGTATGTAAGAAAAAAACAGTATTTTATAAGAAGAAGAAAGCTATAGAAAATGTAGTTGAGAAAGCTTTGGAACTGAAAAGAAAATTGTTTATTTTAGTTATCAATAGAGTTAGATCACTAGATAAGCCAATCCATTTAATGAAGGCCAAACGTAAGTGGAGAAGATTAATTAACAGAAGTAATTTTTGTGAGTTTTTTTTGGGTGAATGGAAACATAGTTCAAGTTCTGAGCCTTTTTTTAATGAAGAAAGTTATCTTCATAGTAATGATTTGTTGCATGCAGTTGACACTAGTGGTCATGCTTATGAAGTTAGAAATGATTGTTCTATTGAGAAAGAGAAGATTGTTCCTAGAAATGCAGAAGAGGTGTTAGCTGGTGAAGTTTTAGGGAGGCGTCCTAAAGCTCCAGTGTACACTTGGAATTGTACTAGTAGTTGCAGTGTGCGGCAAGAATCTATTGATTTTTTTAACACAATTTCTTACGTAACTATACTAAGAAAAGTTTTAAACAAAAGATTAAGATGTTGCAAGGACTAGACCCTTGCAGAGTGAGAAAAAATACTGGTTTGCAAGGTCATTCTCTGGCTTGTGTTTCTAAAAAAGTATGTCGAAGTGTGTTTCACCATTTCAGGATGTTAGCAGTACATCATTCTGAAATGAGAAAGTTAGTGAGAACATTGTATTATACAAAAAGTCCAGCACTAATGTTAAAAAGTTGAACAGTGCTCTTTTGCGTGGATCTGTATCAGATGTAACAAATGTTTGTGATGAAATTCAGGTTAGATGCTTTGGTCCTCAGGAAGACAGTGCAGAAACTAAGATATTAATAGAAGAAAATGTGGAAGAGAATGTAGAACATTGCGGTGTAGCGAAGTTTGAGCAAGAAATGATAAAGTTTAAGGTTATTTCAGGTGAAAGTCCAAATTATTCTTGTATCAGTTGTCAACGAACTCATTATAAAAATCAGACCAGGAGTTTTGATTTGTATTTAAAAAGTGAAAAGGAAAATAATAATGAGTAAAAGGTTTTTGCAACTTATTTGTTGTTTGAGAATTGTTTTGATTCGGGTTCTGATCAGCGTATTTGTAAATATTTTTATAACAAATTAGATTAGAACAAAATGCCTGCTAGAGCTGTGCATAATAATCTTGAGTTGGTAAATATTCCTTCTGAGCTGATGGATTTAAATACCTGTTAGACGGGGACCTGGAGGGTCGGCCGAGGACAAGGGGAGAGGCCTCCGGGGAGAGCCGTCTCCAGCGATCGTACAGACAAGTAACTTCCCCCCCACAGATGGACACCACACAAAGATAAGGTTAACGCTTTTTATATGCAGTTCTTGAAGTAAGGTAGTACGGTACAATGAGATCAGGACACGAGGATCCTCTTAATTCTAGTCTCTGGAAGGGCAAGGGGGTAGCGGGACAGTCTTGTTACCAATCTGGTATTGAGATGGAATGATGGGTAGCTCACAATCCTCGAGCTCGGCGTTCTTGAAGGTCGGGCCACGGCAGCGCCAGCAGGTCCCGAGGAGGTCGTAGGTGGCAACGGGCCGCGGCAGCGCCAGCAGGTCCCAGACGAAGATGGTGGTTGCAAGGGGCTGCGGCAGCGCCAGCAGGTCCCGACGAGCACGTAAGTTGCAAAGGGCCGCGGCAGCGCCAGCAGGTCCCAACGAGGATGAAGGTTGCAGAAGGCTGCGGCAGCGCCAGCAGGCAGGACGACAGTTCACAAGGCAGGGCTGCGGCAGCGCCAGCAGTCCGTCAAGGATGAGTTCTTCATGGTGTCTCTCGACTCCAGGATACAACTGCCTTCCTGCTCTGGAGCTGCCTCAGCTATAGGTCTGGCGCCCTTTGATGTCCGGACCCTCGCACTTGGAGGTCGGGAGGTCCGGGATGAAGGAGTCCAGACACCCAGCAGGGGGGTGGAGCCAGCGCCCGGGGAGGCTGGGGGCGATCGGCACCTGGCGGGGGAGAGCCATCGACACTCCTCTCTCCCATTGACCTGCCAAGTGGTCCGTTCACCTCCTGGGTGGATGGTGGTGCCGGGATGTCGGGGCCTGGCCAGGCCCAGGGTTGGGGTCGAGCTGAGGCCACGCGGCCTCGTGGTGCAGTGTCCAAGATGGCGGCTGGGCCCGGGCAATGGTGCTGACGGTGGCCCGGGCCAGTGATACAGAGGTGTTCGGGGGCAGGCGTCCCGTAGGGGACGGGTTGCGGGTTGCTTCTGTGGGTAGCACCTGGAGAGCCGGTGTCCGGGCTTCGTCATGCGGGGAGGGAGCGAGCCCTTCCTGGGGCCTGTCCAACATGCGCCACCCCCAGCTGAAGGCGGGGAGAGTCACCCATCCTCTTGGGGACTCTCCTCGTCGAGGCGGAAAAAGCGTGACAGGCCATCCGCGTTGGCGTGGTCTTGGCCCGGGCGATGCTCCACAGTGAAGTCCATCCCCTGCAGGGAGATGGACCATCGCAACAGTTTGGGATTCTCCCCCCGCATCTGCATTAACCATTGCAGGGGGCGATGATCTGTTTGTACCCAAAAGTGGGTACCGAAGAGGTAGGGACGGAGCTTCTTGAGGGCCCACACTACTGCAAAGGCCTCCCGCTCGATGGTACTCCAGCGCTGTTCTCGGGCCAGCAGGCGTCGACTGATGAAGGCCACTGGTTGGTCGACTCCCTCGGGGTTCAGTTTGGAGAGGACGGCCCCAATGCCATGGTCTGAGGCATCAGTCTGGACGATGAACTCATGGCTGTAGTCGGGGGCCTGGAGCACAGGGGCGGTGCACATGGCGGCCTTCAGCTTCTCGAAGGCCGCTTGACAGTCTGGGGTCCAGTTGACTGTTTTTGGGTGTTTCTTGGATGTGAGTTCCGTGAGGGGCCCCACAATGCTGCCATAGTCCTTCACAAACCGCCGGTAGTATCCGGTGAGCCCCAAGAAGGCTCGTACCTCGGTTTGGGTGACGGGGGGCTGCCAGGACTGGATGGCAGCGATCTTGAGCTGGAGAGGGGCCACCAGACCGCTCCCCACTTGGTGCCCGAGGTAGGTCACGGACCCCTGGCCAATTTGGCACTTGCTGGCCTTGATTGTGAGGCCGGCTCGTTGAAGGGCCTGCAGGACCTCTCGGAGGTGGCGGAGGTGGTCTGCCCAGTGGCGGCTGTATACAGCGATATCGTCCAGGTAGGCGGCGCTGAATTCTTCGAGGCCCGCCAATACCTGGTTCACAAGTCGTTGAAAAGTGGCTGGAGCGTTTTTCATGCCGAATGGCATCACTGTGAACTGGTAGTGTCCATCCGGGGTGGAGAAAGCGGATCGTTCTTGGGCCCTGGGGGTGAGGCCGATCTGCCAGTAGCCCGCTGTCAGGTCGAAGATGCTCAGGTAGCGGGCAGCCCCCATGCGGTCAACCAGTTCATCTGCTCGGGGGATGGGATGAGCGTCGGTTCGGGTGACAGCGTTCAGACCCCGATAGTCGACGCAGAATCTGGTACTCGGTACGCCCGGTGTCGGATAGGGGGACTGTCCCCGGTGTCCACGTCGTGAAGACACCAGGGGGTGACCCCGGGGGTGAGGGAAAATAGGTTTGCAAATTGCAGCAGGAGGGCCCGACAGTCTTGGCGCTGCTCCGGGGTCAGGGCATCGGAGAGTCGGACCCCGTCCATCGAACCATCTTTTTCACGGGTCCTCAGTAGGTCAGGGAGGGGCTTGGAGTCTTCTTCCGCCCCACTGTCTGTAACCATCAGTAGGCTGAGCTCCGAGTGCACGAAGTGCGGTTTGAGTCTGTTGGCGTGGAGGACCCAGAGGGGGTTCCGGGGGGATTCCATGTCGATGAGATAGGTGACAGGGCCCTTGCGTTCGATCACCTTGAAGGGTCCTGTCCATTTATTTTGCAAGGCACAAGGCTCGGTGGGGGACATCACCCACACCTGCTGACCAGGCTCGAACTCGATGGAGGAGGCATGTTGATCATACCATTTCTTCATGTCCTCCTGACTGGCCTCAAGGTTGGCTTTAGCGATCTCCCTGAATCGCCTGGTCTGATTGCGGAGGGTCAGGATGTACTTATAGACGTCTGGAGGGGTTTTCAGGGGGGCCATTTCCCATTCTTCTTTAACTAGGCTGAGGGGCCCTCGGACAGGGTGTCCGTACAGGAGCTCGAAGGGGCTGAAGCCGAGGGACTTCTGGGGGACTTCTCTGTAGGCGAAGAGGAGGCACGGGAGTAGCACGTCCCACTGGCGGCGTAGGGGTTCCTCTAGCCCCATGATCATCCCCTTGAGAGTGCGGTTGAACCGCTCGACCAGTCCGTTTCCTTGCGGGTGATAGGGGGTTGTGAATCGGTAGGTGACTCCGCACTGCTGCCAGAGGGATTTCATATATTTGGAAATAAAGTTTGTGCCTCTGTCGCTGACGACCTCCCGGGGGAAGCCCACTCGAGAGAAGATCCCCATCAAGACTCGGCCTACCACTGGTGCTGTCACAGTTCGAAGGGGAACGGCCTCGGGATAGCGGGTGGCGTGGTCCACCAGGACAGAATGAATCGGTGCCCGTGTGCTGTTCGGGGGTCCAGGGGCCCCACAATGTCTATTCCCACCCTTTCGAACGGGGTGGTGACGACGGGGAATGGTTGCAGGGGTGCCTTGAGTTTTCGGCCGCTCTTTCCGCTGGCCTGGCAGGTGGGGCAGGCCCGGCAGTGGTTGGAGATGTAATTTCGCATCTTTGGCCAGTAAAAGTGGGTTACCAGGCGGTTGTAGGTTTTGTCTTGCCCCAGGTGCCCAGCCAGGGGGACATCATGTGCCAAGTTCAAAAGGAAGTCTCTGAAGCGGAGGGGCACCACCAGCACCCTACTGGCCCCCAATTCCGCTATTCTTTGCTCGCTGTACAGTAGGTCATTGTCCCAATAGATCCAGTGGGCCCCTGCGGTGTCTCCCGCGCTCTGGGCGAGTGCTTGCTGTCGGAGTCCCTCGAGGGAGGGACAGGTCTTTTGCTCCTGCCGGAATTGTTCCTGGGTGGGCCCCCCCTCTTGACGCCACTGAGCCAGGTCTGGAAGGTCTTGGGGCTGAGCGGGCCCTTCTTGGGTTTGTTCTGGGGGGTCAGTCTGGACGGTGTCTTCCTCTGGAGTGATCGGGGGAGGAGGTGCTGGCCATTCGGGTTCTTCGGGTCTGGGGATGGCGCGGGCGGCCATGGACCGGGTTGTTACGCACGCCCAGTCTGGGAGGCCCAACATCCCCAGGTGCTCTCTTCTTTCAACGGCCGCCCACGGGGAACTCTCGAGATCATTCCCCAGGAGGCAGTCCACGGGGGCATCATCACGGACAGTCACTTTTAGCATGCCGGACACTCCTACCCATTCGAAGGGTACGCAGGCCATCCGACACAGGCTCTCAGAATTGTCGGCCGATCGGACGGGGCACAGAACGTTTGGCAGGATTTGTTCTGGGGTCACCAGGTGACAGCGGACGGCCGTCACACTGGCCCCCGTGTCACGCAGGGCTTCGGCCTTGCACCCATTTATGTTCACCCACTGGCTGTATTTTCTGGTGTTGGCGGGCAGGGGGACCCGCGGGATCATGTCTCTTCCCCCTAGGCAAGCTAGGACCATGGCGGCAGGTTCCCATTCGGGCTGCTCCTGCTCGTACTCTTCATGCTCTTCGGAGATTTGCTCTTCTCCTAGGGCGGCGGCAGCGACCTGGCGGGGCCCGGGAGTCTGGTTCTTTGGGCAGTTCGGGTCGCTGGCATAGTGGCCGATTCGCTGGCACCGGTGGCAAGTAATGTTGGCTCGGAACCCTGGGCGCATCGGGGGGTTTCCCCGACCGGCCGGGGGCGGGGTGGTGTTGGCGGGAGCTGCCGGGACGGCATCTCTGCCCCGGCCCTGGCCTCCTCCTCCTCCTCAGGGACGATGGTGACCGTGGCTGGTTCTGTTCTGCTCGGTTGGCCCACTCCGGGCCACTCGGGTGCTTTCCCATCGGTCACCTCGGCGGCGAGCTGCCGTGGTTCAGTCAATTTACTGTCGAGGAGGTGCTGCCTGAGCTCGACAAAGCAGTTGTTGGAGAGGTGCTCCCACACAATGAGGTTGAAGAGTTGCTCGTAAGTAGTTATGTGGCTCCCCTTTATCCATCCCTCGAAGGCTCGGCTGAAATAGTTCACATATTCTACCCAGGTCGTACCCGGGATCCGTGTGCAGTCGCGGAACCTCTGGCGGTACATCTCGGGAGTGAGCCCATATCGAGTGAGGAGGGCGGCCTTCATGTGGTCATAGGACGTCATCTGATGGTCCGGAAGCTGTAGCAGGGCATCGCGGCCTTCATTGACGAACCTCCCCCATAGACCGGCTCCCCAGTCACTTCGATCGATCCGGTGGGAGGTCACGGCGATCTCGTAGGCCTTGAACCACTGTTGTATGTCGTCGTTCCGATAATATTCTCGGACGACATCTTTAGGGATGTGGACCTTTGGTTCTGTAGCGCCTGGGGTGCGCGGTTGCTTGGGCACCCCTAGTTCTTTGTTCTGTTTTCGCATTTCTATCTCTGGGAGCTTGCGCTCGTGTTCGTATGCCAGTCTTTTCTCTTCGAGTTCTCTTTGTCTTTGCTTTTCTTCTCGCTCTTCTCGGAGCCATAAGTGTTCTAAGTTTATCATTTGTTCTGCCAGTTTCAGCTCTCCGTCCAACTTGAGCCGTGCCAACTCTAATTCGTGGAGTCTGCTTTTTTCTCGTTCTTGGATCTCTTCCCGGGAGAGACCCGCTCTTCTTTCTTCGGTCGGAGTGGTGTTTGTCTCTGGTGCTTCGACGTTTTGGTCCCGGGGTCTGGCGGTACCTGTTTCTGCCCAAGATTCCAGGGCGTGTTTGAAGTCCTCTTTCGTGCTCAGACCGGTGGTAGCAATGCCTAGTTCTATGCAAAATTGTTTTAGCTCTCGATGGCTGTACTCTTCTAGTTTTTCCATCTGGAATTTCTCTGTGGATCCGCTCTCTTTGGTTGACATTGTGTTTTAGTCGTGGGGTGAGTTACTCTCTGTACGATTACGCGTTGGTTCGGATCGCGCCGCTGGCCACCAATGTTAGACGGGGACCTGGAGGGTCGGCTGAGGACAAGGGGAGAGGCCTCCGGGGAGAGCCGTCTCCAGCGATCGTACAGACAAGTAACTTCCCCCCCACAGATGGACACCACACAAAGATAAGGTTAACGCTTTTTATATGCAGTTCTTGAAGTAAGGTAGTACGGTACAATGAGATCAGGACACGAGGATCCTCTTAATTCTAGTCTCTGGAAGGGCAAGGGGGTAGCGGGACAGTCTTGTTACCAATCTGGTATTGAGATGGAATGATGGGTAGCTCACAATCCTCGAGCTCGGCGTTCTTGAAGGTCGGGCCGCGGCAGCGCCAGCAGGTCCCAGACGAAGATGGTGGTTGCAAGGGGCCGCAGCAGCGCCAGCAGGTCCCGACGAGGATGTAGGTTGCAAAGGGCCGCGGCAGCGCCAGCAGGTCCCAACGAGGATGAAGGTTGCAGAAGGCCGCGGCAGCGCCAGCAGGCAGGACGACAGTTCACAAGGCAGGGCTGCAGCAGCGCCAGCAGTCCGTCAAGGATGAGTTCTTCACGGTGTCTCTCGACTCCAGGATACAACTGCCTTCCTGCTCTGGAGCTGCCTCAGTTATAGGTCTGGCGCCCTTTGATGTCCGGACCCTCACACTTGGAGGTCGGGAGGTCCGGGATGAGGGAGTCCAGACACCCAGCAGGGGGGTGGAGCCAGCGCCCGGGGAGGCTGGGGACGATCGGCACCTGGTGGGGGAGAGCCATCGACACTCCTCTCTCCCATTGACCTGCCAAGTGGTCCGTTCACCTCCTGGGTGGATGGTGGTGCTGGGATGTCGGGGCCTGGCCAGGCCCAGGGTTGGGGTCGAGCTGAGGCCATGCGGCCTCGTGGTGCAGTGTCCAAGATGGCGGCTGGGCCCGGGCAATGGTGCTGACGGTGGCCCGGGCCAGTGATACAGAGGTGTTCGGAGGCAGGCGTCCCGTAGGGGACGGGTTGCGGGTTGCTTCTGTGGGTAGCACCTGGAGAGCCGGTGTCCGGGCTTCGTCATGCGGGGAGGGAGCGAGCCCTTCCTGGGGCCTGTCTAACAATACCTATGAGTCTATTCTTATACAATGTGTGCCTCCATTTCAGGCTATTGTTTGTATGGAGCCTAAGACAGGAAAATTGCCTCCTTCAGATTTACAGAGAGGATTAAGGGGGAAGAGCTGTATATTTGCCTCTAGATTTAAAGAGAAATATTGAAACTATTGGTGTAGAAAATGTAGAGGATGAACCTTTAGTAATTCTTGTTAATGGCGTTCCTACGAAGAGTAAGAAAATTTTGCAAGAATGAGTGGATGTTAGGAAAGTAAAAAAGGCAACGTTGTATCTGGTAAAAAATAATCAATATTACAAAAATGTGTATGTGGGAGAAGAAGAAATAACTGTACAAAAAGATAGTGACATGCCATCTGGACAAATAGAAAAAGTGGATGTGTTCAGAAATGAAGGAATCTACGAACATTACAGTGTTCATCCACTGCATTCCAAAGAAAGGATGGGGAATGCTATGGAGTTATTCCAAATGAAAGAAGCAAAAGGAAGTCCCATTAGTGTATGGGGAAAAAGCTTGGAAGCTCGTTGTTTCCCTCAGTTGTTTCCTACAGGAAAAGGAGGACGATATGATGAACGGCCTGTGCAGATTCCTGCATCTGAATAACGGACATCAAGATTATATGCAGAAGATCCAAGATTTTGACAATGTATTCGTATTTGTTTCATCTTTTGTTTGAGAGTGATTTGTCTGGACTTTCTTATGCAGTAAACCATATATTGAAAACAGGTGTATATCTGCAAAATGTTTCGGCAAAGGGTTTTATGGATAAAGTACAGCAGAAAGATAATTTTTTGGAATGTCAGCTGATTAATCTGATGGCATGTCAGCGTGGTACTAATGAGTACTGGTACCGTCGTCACTGAGAACTCAAATGTACGCTAAGGAACTTAGGTACTCCTACATGATTCCTTACTCTAAGCTAAGCAGTGCTGAATATGCTTGGAATGATTTACTTCAATTTCTTCGAAAGGCTACTCCAAATATACTAAATATCGAATACAAGACAACTGGAGAATTGTGCTCTTTGGATCATGGTAGTGTATGCAGGTACTTCAATCATAGATTCGAAGCTAGGATGTCTTTTATCAACAAACAAAAAATCCTCCCTTGGAGGGGTTTTGGATTTCTTTTGGAGAAAGGAGTATCAAGCGAGAGGTGCTCCTCACATACATATGCTATTATGGATCAAAGATGCTTTCAAATTTGGAACAGACTCAGATGATACTGTGTTGTCTTTTATTGAAGAATATGCTACATGTGATGTACCCAAAAGCACACAAGATAAGGACTTAAAACAACAAGTCTTACGATTCCAAAGCCATCGTTATGGGAAATACTGTTGTTGAAAGTACAAATCTAAGGACAAATTCTACAGCAAATGCCGTTTCGCATATCCTCGACCAGTAATATCGAAAGGAAGAGTGAACAGTTTTATGTCATCTTTGCGACATACTTTCACAAGAAAGTCTCCAAAAAATGCCTACAACTTAAGAAGAAATGAAGAGTCAAAATACATAAATGACTATAACCCAGTCATTTTGTCCATGTGGAATGCAAATATGGATATTCAATATGTTGCAGACAATTCCATTGTTGTTGCTCCATATGTGACATCGTACATAACAAAGTCAGAAATGACGGAATTGAAGGAAATGTGGGAAGAGATTTCCCACGAGAAGAGTCTAAGCAAGAAATTATACAGTTGCACTTTGAAGATGTTATCTCATCAAGAAATTGGAGCGTATGAATGCTCGAATTGCTTATCATCTGCAAGTCTGTACTCCAAATCTAGAAGAATCATTTGGGTGAGTCTAGTTCTTGCTGCAACACAAAATCGATTACTTAAATCTGTACAAGAAATTGAATATTTAGATGAAAAAGAGCCAGAAAGTACAGATATTGTGAAAACAAATATGTTGGATACATATTAGCCAAACAGAAGTCATCATCTTGAGAACATTTGTCTCTGTGAAGTGCTGAAAAACTATATTTTTAAATCGAATATTATAGAAAACATCAATAATGGTATATATGCCCTGATTGGTTCTGAAGGATGTCTGGTGAAAGAAAGAAAAGGACATTTGATTAATCACCATAAATTGAGTTGCGAAACACCTAACAAAAGGGATTTTTACTATTTAGCTCTTTTGAAACTTTTCAAGCCATGGCGTTCAGAATTGGAATTACTTGGAAATTTTGAGAGCCATGAAGATTTCTTCAATGCAACTAAAGATACTATAGAATTTCCTGTTTTTGCTAATTATGTGAAAATGTTGAACGATAAAATTGAGCAAGAAGCTACAATTGCAGCTGAGATTGCTAGAGATAGTTCTCAAGACAGTCAAACTTCTACTCCGTTGAGTCAGGACCCACTAGGAGAACCAATTGTTTAAAATGAAGCAGCAACTGCTATGGAAGAGGTGGAAACAGCAATGTATCAAGCTCAAGAAGATGTAACAAACTTAGGAAACATGGAAGATATATGAGCAAGTGAGAGAACAGACTCAGCATGGATTACTTCATGAGAAGAAAGAGTGCTCTTGCGCATCATTTGAACCTATCCGTATGTATGTGAGTGGACAAGCTGAAACAGGCAAAAGTTTTGTAATTAAAGTAATCACAAGTTTTCTACAGAAAACAACTGAGTCGCATTTGTCTTGTGTTGTGACTGCTCAAACTGGATTAGCAGCCCACAATATTAAAGGAATTATTTTACATTGTTTATTAATGCTACCAGTAGAGCATGAAAACAATTTAGAATACCACAAGCTATCTGGAGAAGCTTCTTGTAAAGTTTCAAGAGTGTTGAGGAAAATGAAACTTCTCATTATTGATGAGGTAAGCATGGTATCAAACTTAATGCTTGCCTTTGTGCATTTAAGAATGCAGCAAATTCTTAAAACAGAGTATGACGTATTATTCGTAGGAAAACACGTCATATTTTTTAGAGATCTTCTACAACTTACTCCTGTAGAAGGACAACCAGTGTTTAAAACACTGGTGCATGAAGATACTAGAAAGTATTTGGGGAGCATTGGAAATGTAAACATTTGGTCATATTTTCAGTATAAGGAACTTATTACAAATATGCGACAGGCAAATGATGCTGATTATTGAACTAATCTTCAAGATATAAGAATTGGAAAAATGACTGAACATGGCAAACAAGCTTTACAGAGACAATTACTTCCCAATTTGTTTCCAAATGCAAATATTGTCCCAGAGAAAATATACATGAGAATTGCAGAAAACAAATCTGTAATCTGCTTAATGCCAGCACTGCGTGAATGTTCTATATTCAATGAAGAAATGTTAAAGTTGGAAAATGAGGAAATTATGAAATTGGAAGCAATTGATAAAAAAGAACATGAAAGAATCACTATTATTTTGAGTGAAAAGTTGAAGAGGCAATTGGATTCTTTAGAGAAATCGATAAGTAAAACTGCTGGTTTAGAAAAGAATTTGTATGCATGTGTAAACTGTAGGGTCATTTTACGTCGTAATTTGAATGTGGAAAAAGGTTTAGTAAATGGAGCAATGGGTAAAACTGTTGATTTTGTTAATTATGTAAATAGAGATGGGATTGAACTTTTGAAAATCAAATTTGATGAAATTGCTGAAGTACAACAACTTAGTCGTTGTCCAGCTCGATTTTTGCTTGTAAAAGATTTGATGGCTGCAGAAAACAGTTTCCTGTTTCTTTGGCATATGCAGTGACCATTCATAATTCTCAAGGTTTAAGTGTAGATAGTGCTTTAGTGAATATTGGAATTACTGTGTTTAAAGAAGGTATGGCATATGTTGCTTTGTCTCGAGTGAGAACTTTGTCTGGATTGTACCTGATTGATTTTGATGAGACAAAGGTTAGTGCAGATGCAAATTGTGTGAAAGAGTATAATAGGTTAAGAAGAGAATATGCACCCAATTTAGGTCAATATCCAGTATTTGAAAAGCATGTGGTGTGTAGAAGAAGAAGATTTGAGAATATCTGTAGTGAAACTGTAGAGAAAGAAAAAAACAAGATGAAGTTGCACTTGCAAGCAAAAAGAGAAAAGACAGTGTTGAAGAGAATGTTGGTTATCGGTTTGAAAATAGTTGTGGTGTCAACTGCTATGCTAATTTAGTTGTTAATGTTGTGTTTATTCTTGAAAGTTTGCAACAGCAAATTGTAGAAAATCGGGACAAAAGATTCTGTTAATTGTTGAATTCTGTTTATGAGAAATGTAGTAGTGATAAAAATAAAATACAAGGTGTGTCTGATATTCGAAATGTTTTGGACATATGTTCCGGTTGTACTCAATTTACGCAGAATATTCAGCAAGATTGTCAGGAATTATTAATGTTTATGCTTGGTGTACTTGAAGATGAAGGTATGGATGTTGAAAACCTTTTTGGCCTTTCTTATAAATGGCAACATGACTGTCAAAATTGTTTGTTTACATGTAGCACTAACATAGATACTGAAAGATTCATATATTTACCTGATTGTGAATCAGTGTCTTTTAACAATCTAATTAGAGGAGCAAGTCAAAACATGGAGTGTAGCCAATGTAAATCAGAAATGTCATCAACATTACCAATACAAAGATGTGGACAGTATGTTATTTTAATGCTGCAACGCTGTAGAGCTGATGGAAGAACATTGGAAAATTTAATTAAAAATGTTGTAGCTGGTCAATGTTCAATATCAGGAAGAACTTTTGTAGCTGTTGCAATTATTTTTCATGATGGACCTTCTACCACATCTGGACATTACATTGTTTATTTAAAATGTCTGAAAGGTTGGATACATTGTAATGATAGTCAATTAGTTTTTAAGCAGCGTTTGCCCAAAGTGTTACCAAATTCTTACCTAATATTTTTAAAGGCAAAATTTCACTCCTCTAGGGAGCTTGATCACATACCACGCTCAGGGAAATGGAACATTATATACTAAACATAGTGGTAGGACATTCTCAGTAAAGCAAATGGATTGAATCATTAGCAAGTAAGTTAATTTGAGATAGAGGATAACAATTCTTTTGCAAAGCAAAAAGAGAGATAATTACGACATAGTGTCTTAATAAGGTGTTTTTTGCATTGCAGATAAATGTATATTTTGACAAGTGTCATATAAGCAATACATATTATTATGCCCACAATTTATCAAGTTGCTATATTAATCACAAGATTATATTGAGTATGTATATGAGTACATTTCGTGATGGTATACGTTTTAAAAAAAAATAGATTTTGTTATTGGTTGTCAATAAAGTGCTTTAAAAAGTGCAAAATCAAAACATAAAGTCATGATTATTATAACCCACATATAATATAATAAAAATATGTGTAAGACACAGCCGAGTGAACAATTCTGAAAGTTTTACATAGTCCCGACTTGATTTCTAGAAGTTATTTCAGTTGATTTCTAATTGATTGGGTCGTTATTCAGATTGTCGTATAATAATCAAATCAATGTCATGCAGTCTGGTATATATTTTAAATGCCAATTCCTACCTATAACGTGCCTGAAACCTATGGTTTTGCAGTGAAAATATATATATATATATTACCTACTGGCGGTTGCCAGTAGGTAGTTATAGTTAGGATTATTTTCAATGCAAAATCTCAACATTCTATTATGAATAACTTTGGCGCCGGTTGAGGAATCTGCCTGAAAATTTCCTCAAATTTGCCTCGCGGCGCTCCGGTCCGTCCCTGAAAGTTTGGGGGGGAGATAAAATGAGTGATGTCACTGACCATATATATATATATATATATATATATATATATATATATATATATATATATATATATATATATATATATATATATATATATATATATATATATATATATATATATATATATCCTACTGGCGGTCACCAATAGGTAGTCATAGTTAGGACCTAGTTTCCATAGGAAATCCACAACATTCTATTTGGAATAACTTTGCCGCCGGTCGCCGAATCTTCATGAAATTCTCCAAGAAAATGGCCTGCTTCACTCCGGTCCTTCCCTAAAAGTTTGGGGGTGATTCATTAAGCGGGGGCCGAGGAAAAAGGGGGGTCCCAAAACGTGTTTTCCGCATGCAATTTTCTATAGGGACCTTTAAGACGGGCTACAGCCTGAACTGCTGAACGGAATGACCCCAAATTTGGCAAAAAGGTAGTGCTTGGTTCAGAAAGAAACCTTTTTTTTTAAATGGTGTAAATCCGTTGAGTAGTTGCTGAGATATAAAAAAAATAAAAGTTTTGACATCTATGGCCGCAGTGGAGTCGCAACCCTTGCCGACCACAAGCTTTATTCTAATAGGTTGTCAACACTGCAAGCCAGGAAGCATTGGCAGCCAAGAGAACAGAAAAACAAAGGTAAAAACAAGAAAAAGGGACAGGGTAGAAACACCCTGACCCCTAGGCCTGCTCCGGGGGTCCCACAAGGACACCCAGAGCCAACAAAAAAGTTTGTTTTTTCAAATTTGGGGGAAATTCACGCTGGAGTCGCAAATCCTGCAGAATTATTTATTTAAAATGAAGCACGGGTTCTTGCGCATCATTTAATTGAGGCCCCCGGGTGGGCCAGGTCCCGGGGGCATTGGTAAGAAATATATGCAGGGGCCAGTGGGGGCCCCGCCGCCCCGAGGACCGCCACCCCCGGGGCTTTAATTAATTATTGGCAGGAAGGCGCACAGCCCCCCCTGCCCTGGAGACCGCCACCCTAGGGCTTCTTTTTTATTGTATGGGGGCCTCTAAGGCCCTCCAAGCCCCGGGGACTGCCACCACACCGGGGCACTTAATGTTGAGAAATGGGGGTCCCTAGCGGAACCCCCGCCCCGGGAACCACCACCTCACTAGGGCTTTGAACCGCGTGGCCCGCCCCCCAGGGCTGGCTCCTGCAGTGTCCCAGGGTGCCCAAACCTGGAACATTGCTGTTTCAATGACAGGGCGGGAGCCGCGCGGCTCCCGATCTGTCATTGCAAACTCTGCTTTGCTACAGGGAAACCTGCTCTTGCTTCAATGAAGCACAGCAGGATTTTTATTTATTTATTTGTTTAAATTTATATAACAGCGCACAGCTACCCCAAAGGGTTCCCCTGCGCTGACAGAGGAAGCAGGATGAAAAAGAAATAAGACTATTGGCTGAAAAGCCAAGTTTTGATGGATCTGCGGAAAGATAGAAGATCAGATTGTAGCAAAAGGGACAGTGGGAGTGAATTCCAGAGAGTGGGGCCGATATAGGCGAAAGAACGACCTCCCATGCGGGACAGTTTAATTCTCAGGACTTGGAATTTTGCTTGGGTAGAGGATATGAGTGTGCGGGCGGGAACATAAGGGGTGGCAAGCTGTTGTACGTATTCGGGAGCCTTGGCATGCTTGATGCGGAACATATACGTGAGGGCTTTGAATTTTACGCGGTTCTCCACTGAAAGCCAGTGGAGATCAGTCTGTGACTTGGATGCAGAAACTGTTTTAGGAACTCGGCAGAGTAGTCTCGCGGCAGAATTCTGGACTCGCTGAAGTTTGAGCGTTATTTCTTTGTTGATACCCATATAGAGGATATTAGCGTAATCCAGCCTGGATGTGACCAGGGCCTGGACCACGGTGCGCTGGGTGTGGGGAGTGAGCATCCACACTATCTACCTTAACCATTTCTAAATGGTGAAGCAAGTGGCAGCAACCCTGGTTGCTTGCTGCCGCATTGAGAGAGACTCATCTATAATAAAACCCAGGTTGCGTACATGAGTAGCCGGTTGAGGCAAGGAACCCATTTCTGGAGGCCAATGTTGGAGGCCCCAGAGGCTGCGGTCCTTGCCAAGGATCAGAACCTCAGTCTTGTCACCATAGAGTTTTAAAAAAATGGCGTTCAGCAGGTCCCCGTGTGGAAAAGCAATGCCGGCTACCTCAGGAGGCGGGAAGCCGATGTGACCGTGGGGGGATATTGGGGTCCCCCCACTGTCTTCAACCGATAGGCCCGGGCCCGGGGGATGGGGTCCCTGGGGTGAGAAGCCCCATCCCGGGCCCTCAGGATGGAGGCCGCGTGGCCCCCTTCCTATTTTTTTTATACATAAAAAAAAACAGAAAAGGCCCTGGAGGATGGGTTCTTCAGGGCCACAATTAATGTAAAAGAAGGGTGGCCCCACAGACCCCATTGTAAAATAAAATTAAAATTAAAAAAAGTCGGCATTGCGGTTAGGCCACGCCCCTCCTTGCACCACTGTCCAAACACTCCCCCAGGCACATTGTAAATTGGGGGACTAATTCCCCTTGATTCCTGAGAGTCCTTGAGGGCCAACTAGCCCACCAGGTACCTCATAGGAACAGTCCAGCCTGAACTGCCCAGCCAGGTCCTCCCTGAATACTAAACAAGCATCCTGGGACCGGTTCCAGGGTAACACCCCTCATAAGACAGGCTAGCTTGACTCCAGTGGCAAAGTGAGCAAGGGACCCACGTCTGGGCATACCCTTCCAACTTAGGGCAAACAAAGCAAACACAAGGAGATGATGGACGGAGTGCTGAAACATTTCAGACACTCACCCCCAGTAACAGATCTATGTTAAATCCATCATCGTTCTTTAGCTCACATTGCCATCTCATTTAAGACCTAGCCATATGCAAATCAGTCTGGACCCTGAGCCTCATGAGAACAGTCCAACCCAAACTGCCAAGCTAGATCTTCCCTGAAGTGTAAACAAGCATCCTGGCATCGGTTTCGGGGTAACACCACTTATCTGCCAGACTAGCTTGACTCCAGTGGCAAAGTGAGCAAGGGACCAAAGACTGGGCATACCCTGCCAATGTAGGGTAAACAAAGCATACACAAGGAGATGATGATGAAGTGCTGAAACATTTCAGACACTCACCCCCAGTCACAGTTCTAGGTTGAATCCATCATTGTTCTTTAGATCACTTTGCCACCTCAGTTCAGACCTACCCATATGCAAATCAGTCTTGACCCTGTGCCTCATGGAAACAGTCCTGCCCAAACTGCCAAGCCAGGCCCTCCCAGGACCGGAAACAAGCTTCCTGGGACAGGTTTCTGGGTATTTCCCTTCATCAGCCAGGCTAGCTTGAATCCAGTGGCACAGTGAGCAAGGGACCCACGTCTGGACATACATATTCCACTTAGGGTGAAAAGTGCTACGCAAAGAAATGATTGAGGGAATGCTGAATACATCATACATTCACCGCCAGTCAGGAGATCTGGGCTAAATCTGTTGTTCTTTTGCTCACCATGCCACCCCAGTTTAGACTCAACCCATATGCAAATCAGTCTTGACCCAGTTTCTCATGGGAACAGCCCAGCCCGAACGGCCAAGCCAGATCTTCTCTAAACCGAAAACAAAGGGTCCTGGGACCGGTGTTGAGGTAACACTCCCCAGAAGCCAGGATAACTTGACCCAGTGGCAAAGTGAGCAATGGCCCCATGTCTGGTCAAACATTGCCAACTTAGGGCGAACAAAGCAAACCCAAGGAGATGATGGACGGAGTGCTTAACCTTTTCAGACACTCACCCCCAGTCATAGATCAAGGTTGAATCCATCATCGTTCTTTAGCTCACTTTGCCACCTCAGTGCAGAACTACCCGTATGCAAATCAGTCTTGACCCCGTGCCTCATGGGAAAAGTCCAGCCCGATCGGCCAAGCCACATCTTCTCTAAACCGGGAACAAGAATCCGGGGACCAGTTTTGGGGTAACACCTCTCATCAGCCATGCTAGCTTAACTCCAGTGGCAAAGTGAGCAAGGGACCCACGTCTGCGCATACCCTGCCAACTTAGGGTGAACAAAGCAAACACAAAGAGATGATGGACAGAGTGCTGAAACATTTCAGACACTCACCCCGTCACAGATCTGGGTTGAATCCATCATCGTTCTTTTGCTCACTTTGTCACCTCAGTACAGACCTTACCATATATAAATCAGTCTTGAGCCTTTACCTCATGGGAACAGTCCAGCCCAAACTGCCAAGCCAGATGTTCCCTAAACCAGAAACAAGCCTCCTGTGACCCGTTTCAGGGAAAGACCCCTCATCAGCCATGCTAGCTTGACTTCAGTGTCAAAATGAGGAAGGGACATACTTCTGGGCATACCCTGCCAACTTAGGGCAAACAAAAAGCAAACACAAGGAGATGAAGGACGGAGTGCTTAAACTTTTCAGACACTCACCCCCAGTCACCGATCTAGGTTGAATACATCATCTTTCTTTAGCTCACTTTGTCACCTCTTTTCAGACCCAGCCATATGCAAATCAGTCTTGCTCCTGTGCCTCTTTGGAACTGCCCAGCCCGAACTGCCAAACCAGATCTTCCCTGAACCGGAAACAAGCATCCTAGGATCTATTTCGGGGTAACACCCCTAATCAGCCATGCTAGCATGACTCTAGTGTCACTATGAGCAAGGGACTCACATCTGAGCATACCCTGCCAACTTAGGGCGAACAAAGCAAACCCAAGGAGATGATGGACGGAATGCTGAAACATTTCAGACACTCACCCCCAGTCACAGATCTAGGTTGAATCCATCATCTTTCTTTAGCTCACTTTGTCACCTCATTTCAGACCCAGCCATATCCAAATCAGTCTTGCTCCTGTGCCTCTTTGGAACAGCCCAGCCCGAACTGCCTCCACTGGAAAAGTGACCAAAGGACCCACGTCTGGGCATACCCTGCCAATTAAGGGCGAACAAAGCAAACACAAGGATATGATGATGGAGTGCAGAAGCTTTTTAGACAATCACCCTCAGTAACAGATGTGGGTTGAATCCATCATCGATCTTTAGCTCACTTTGCCACCTTAGTTCAGACTCAGCCATATGCAAATCAGTCTTGGCCCTGAGCCTCATGGGGACATTCCAGCCCTAACTGCCAAGCCAGATTTTCCCTGAACTGGAAACAAGCATCCTGGGGCCAGTTTCGGGGTAATACCCCTCATCAGCCAGGCTAGCTTGACTCCGGTGGCAAAGTGAGCAAAGGACCCACTACTGGGCATACCCTGCCAACTTATGGTGAATGAAGCAAACTCAAGGAGATGATGGACGAGGTGCTGAAACATTTCAGACACTCACCCCCAGTCACAGATCTAGGTTGAATCCATCATTGTTCTTTAGTTCACTTTGCCACCTCATTTCAGACCCAGCCATATGCAAATCAGTCTTGACCCTGGGCCTCATCGGAACATTCCAGCCGTAACTGCCAAGCCAGATTTTCCCTGAACCGAAAACAAGTATTCTAGGGCCGATTTTGGGGTAACACCCCTCATCAGCCAGGCTAGCTTGACTCCAGAGGCAAAGTAAGCAAAGGACACACTTCTGGGCATACCCTGCCAACTTAGGGCGAATAAGCTAACCCAAGGAGATGATGGACGGAGTGCTGAAATATTTCAGACACTCACCCCTTGTCATGGATCCGGATTGAATCCATCATCGATCTTTAGCTCACTTTGCCACCTTAGTTCAGACATTTCTGACATGCAAATCAGTCTTGACCCTGTGCCCAATGACAGCAGTACAGCCCGAACAGCCAACACAGATCTTCCCTGAACCAGAAACAAGCATCTTGGGACCGGTGTCAGGGTAACACCACTCATCAGCCAGGCTAGCTTGACTACAGTGGTAAGTGAGCAAGGGACCCATGTCTGGTCATACAATGCCAACTTACGGTGAACAAAGCAAACACAAGGAGATGATGCTGGAGTTCTGAAGCTTTCCAGACAATCACCCCCAGTCACAGATGTGGGTTGAATACATCATCGTTCTTTAGCCCACTTTGGCACCTCAGTTCAGACTCAGCCAAATGCAAATCAGTCTTGACCCAGTGCCTCACTGGAATATTCCAGCCTGAACTGCCAAGCCAGATCTTCCCTGAACCGGAAACAAGCATCCTGGGACTCATTTCAGGGTAACACCCCTCATCAGCCATGCTAGCTTGACTCCAGTGTCAAAATGAGCAAGGGACATACATCTGGGCATACCCTGCCAACTTAGGGCAAACAAAGCAAACAGGATGAAGGATGGAGTGCTTAAACTTTTCAGACACTCACCCCCAGTCATGGATCTAGGTTGAATACATCATCTTTCTTTAGCCCACTTTGCCACCTCATTTCAGACCCAGCCATATGCAAATCAGTATAAGCCTGTGCCTCATGGGAACTGACAAGCCAAATCTTCCCTGAACTGGAAAGAAGCATCCTGGGGCCATTTTTGGGGTAATACCTCTCATCAGCCAGTCTAGCTTGACTCCAGTGGCAAAGTGAGCAACGGACCCACGTCTGGGCATACCCTGCCATCTTAGGGTGAACAAAGCAAACACAAGGAGATGATGATGGAGTGCTGAGGCTGTTGAGACACTCACCCCCAGTCACAGATGTGGGTTGAATACATCATCATTCTTTAGCTCAATTTGCCCCTCATTTCAGACCCAGTCATGTGCAAATCAGTCTTGACCATGTGCCTCATGGGAACATTCCAGCCCGAACTGCCTAGCCAGATCTTCCCTGAACCGGAAACAAGCCTCCTGGGACCCGTATCAGGGTAACACCCCTCATCATCCATGCCAGCTTGATTCTAGTGTCAAAATGAGCAAGGGACCCACATCTAGGCATACCCTGCCAACTTAAGGCAAACAAAGCAAACACAAGGAGATGAAGGACGGAGTGCTGAAACTTTTCAGACACTCACCCCCAGTCTACAGATCTACGTTGAATGCATCATCGTTCTTTAGCTCACTTTGCCACCTCATTTCAGAACCGGCCATATGCAAATGAGTCGTGACCCTGTGCCTCATGGGAACAGCCCAGCCTGAACTGCCAAGCCAGATCTTCAGTGAACCAGAAGCAAGCATCCTGGGCCGGTTTCGGGGTAACAGCCCTCATCAGCCAGGCTAGCTTGACTCTAGTGGCAAAGTGAGCAGAGGACCAACGTTTGCGCATATCCTTTTAACCAGGTTAAGTCCCTCTTACATGTGCCTTCCTGGTTATCATATAGATACACCTCTCTTACATACTTTAGCCAGCAAATATAGTTAACATGGTCAAGGAAGAGGCAATTCTTTAAAATGTCCTAGCTGAAGGTGTTTTAAATCTTGGCCCAGCTCTATATCCACAATACTAGACGATGAGGAGCCAGGCCATCTGATAAATAAGCTATCCCCAGCTCTTCAAGCACAACGTAAGAGGGGATGCGAGTAGCCATCTCAGGAAGGGGGTTTCAGCAGTTTGCAAGGACTCCAGCCCAGTGTGACCCCATATCTTACTTCCATACTCTGACATTTGCAATACATTTGGCTCTATAGATTTTCAAAAGGGCCCCTATCAGGTTTTTAGCAAACTCTGGAAGCAAAGTTAAAGACCGCTGTGGTCGCTCTGACCGGGTCCCCTTTCTTGCAAATAATCAAGAGGCACCAGCTCAGGGTGTCATCAAACACTACTCCCAGACAGGAGAAAATGTTTAGCTTGGGGATTGATGAGGTTCCTATCTTAAAAATTCACGGCTTAGCTGTGCGCAGTCCCACCTGCATACCATATTATTTACTTTGATTAACCAGCAGGTTCAGGTCCTCCATCAAATTTACAAATGAGTTCAACAAAAGTTGTAGCCCCTGGCTGTGCTCGGCATGAGAATAGCATAATTTGCATATAGGAGGACAGGCAGACTATGCTTGCCCACCTGGGGGCAATCAGCTTTTGCATCCAAAAGGCCTTCTTCAGGGAGTTAATGTATAGGTTAAAAACCAAGCAGGACAAAAAACACCCCTTTTCTAACATCAAACTTGTGTGTCACTTTGAGATCTTTTGAGTAACGGACAACCACTTTTGAGTAACCCTGGGCGTAGTTCGCGAAGTAGCGTTACGCGAAGCTACGCGAAGTGCACTTTGCACTACGCAAACTATGCATAGCACTACGCGAACTGCGTAGTACCCTGTTTGCGATGATTGCACAGTGCCGGATGCTTGTCCGCACTGTGCAGTAATTGAAAACAGCATCTTGCACAGTGCGAGCTGACTTTTACTGCCACTCAAGTAGATTTTTACTGGAGCAGCAGCTTTCTCAACTCGGAATGGTAGTTTCTCATCGCGAGAGGCCGCGAGCATACACGACCACTTGCAATGAGAAATCTGACCTCCCCGGGTTGAGAATCTTGCCAGGAGGTTTATTTTCCACGCGTGCGATCAGCAAATTGATGTTGTTGATCGCGAACGAGGAAAAAGTCTCGCCGGGATGTCATTTTGCTTGCTCGTGGTCGCCAACTTGACATTGAGGATCGCAAGCAAGCAAAAAATGGTTGCTGCACTAAGCTACGCGTGTTTGCACTGTGCTATGTGCAGTTCGCGTAGTGCGAAGTAGCTCAAACTTCGGAAACTACGTGAGTGTAGCGTAGTGCTTTGCCCTGGGTTACTTTTGAGTCTCTATGGAGATGCTTTGGAAACAAAACAATGTCCCTTTCAATGCCTATAGAGAGCATCATCTGCAAAAGCTTCGATCTATTTACTGAAAGGCTGAGGACATATCCATAAAGGCTATGTAACTAAAGCCAGTACGAGTCACTGTATACTTATTTAGTACCATGTACAGATTTAGGCATTATTCCCCTGTTGAACAGCCTGGGCCGAAACCATATTGTACCTCTGCTAAGATGTTTTTTTCATCTGCCCACGTTACAAGTCTGTCTAAGACCATGTGACCCAGCACCATCCCCACAGAGTCCAAAAAGGAGATGGGTCTGTAGTAAAGATTACTGTACCGATCACCCTTTTTAAAGACTTAGACAATGGTTGATAAAGCCGAGGAATCAGGGCGGCCAGTCTGAACTGATGCGTTTATCATTGCTGTGAGTACAGGTACCCAGGTTTCCACATTCGCAATGCAGGAGGTCTGGCGGGATCCCGTCTGCGCCTGGAGCCTTGTTATTTGACAGCTCCATGATGTCGACTCTTACCTCCTGTGCTGTAAAAATAACCTTAGATTTACCAACCACCCTTTCCTGCCCTTCTATCCGCTATATATTATACTGGAACATGGCCTCAAATTGGTTTATCCAGTCATCCTCAGAGATATGGGCATCCAATAGGTGACCAGTGTCTCCAGCTCGGAAGGGACTATTTATGATGCTCCAAAACTTTGAACTATTGCTCAAAGTGCTGGCCTCTACTAGTTCTGACTAGTAGAGGCTTATGAGAGCAGATTTACGCTTTGCTAGGGCAGCCTTATAGGTTCTCCGAAGGCTCTTAACTACCACAATAACTTGAGGTGTCGCTCCCAGGGCCTTTCAGCTTCCTGGAGGTGAGGGAGCACTCAAATCACCTCAGTCCTAAGTGCGCTGAACGCTAGACATACTTCCAAAGGCCTCCATGATGTCCGATGGAGTAGACTCACTATCTAAACAGGTTGCAAATTCCCTGTGACACTGGATTACAAGAGACTCATGGAGCTGCTTCGGAACAATTTGACCCCACTTCAGTCACCAGCCCCCTTCCACATCTTTTGAAGGAGCCCTCAAGGCCTCCTTAATATGCTTGTTTACACAGGGTCATCCTGTTGAAACACACACAGGGTTGTGGTCACTGTACGTGCACACCTCGATTGAGAAATCCTTGCTGAGTGAAAAAAAGGGTGTAGAGACACACATTAAATCAATGAAAGTCTCACACCCTCTACCAGAGAAGGTGGGGGCAATATCAATTTTCTCTGTGGACAGCTTATTCATGGCTGATGTTAAATCAAATTCATGCAAGATGGCATTGAGCGTAATGCGCTGGGGGAATGTTCCATGTGCAAACCGGCTTGTCAGGCACACCCCTTGGCTTTCACCCACCCCATACCTGATATCTTCACACTTGTGGATGTTACAATTAACCCTGGGCAGGTAATTCTGCCCTGTCAGCGGAGTTTGTGGATATTTGCCTACTCTGTGGTGAACGCGGAAATAGGCAAAAGTACGCCTCTGTGGCGGAGCAAAGTTAGCCACTCCCTCTCCCCTTCCAAATACTTTAAATAAAAATACTAAAAGGAAGGCACTTACCTGTGTATCTGCTGCCTCCCCTGCCTGGCCAATCTCCTTCCTGCTCCTCTCGCATCCTTTTTTCATTACGAAAAAACACTACGTTGTACGTCAGCACACCGTCCATCACAACCTTCTAATGAACTCAGGGGCATAAACCCATTTACCAAGCTCACTACTGTTATCGTCTCATGCTGGATCTTATAGCCCCCTCCTTGGGGCTGCCTCTGTGGATTACCAAGTAGGGAAAAAGCGTGACTCATGGGCCTAAAAAAATGGCCTAACGGAAGTGCCAGAGTGGCTGAATTCCAACTCCTATGATTGGATTGCGCAACAGTGCGTAAAATTCTGTTTACAGTAAAGGAATTATTAAAATTAATAATAACACAACCCCCGGCCCAGTCTTTCTTAGTGCTGCCAACCCAAGATGTCCTGCACACAATGATGGTTTGATTTTCCACCCTCAACCCTGGGACAATGAATTTAGCCAGTGCACCACCTTATTCTTTAGCTGATCATAGTGTTCCTTGATCCCCGAATCAAGACAGGGGGCATTGGCTAGGACCACCACATGCTGGCAGGACTCTGGTGGCAGGTGGACAGAGCACAGGCTCTGGGAAGGGTTGCTGGATACCCCCGGGGTCATCCCTCCCTTGTCAACATGATAGCTGTTGAACCCACCAGCTACAGGACCTTGAATCTCAAGATACTCTGAGTTTGAGGAACCTCCCACCTTGCAGTTAACTGTCCGAGTCCTACGTTCAATGCTTTCCATGGGTTGTGCTGTCATGGCAGGGCAGGCTTTAGACGCTTGATGACTAAGTCGTTTCATAATAACCTCAGTCATAGCCCTAGGGAAAGGTCTAGGACCAGACTCCATGCCATTACCAAAGTAACTATTGGGCATGTAGGTGGTGGTAATGGTGGTATATTGTCTCTTTGCAGTAAAGCAGTCAATTTGGTTAGATTGTTTTCTAGCACAGATAGTCAAAGCAAGATTGGGTCTAGTTTGCCGTCCAGGCCTGGGTACAAAGTTGCTTTAAACGACTCAAGTAGAAGAACGGCATCCATATTTGGTTCTGCACGGGGCACTGTTGAGGTCAAATGTGGGCCAGTACTCTTCTGGCCTTTGGCGAGCCCCCCTCCATCAAGGGGCAATTCCTCTTTGCTCCCCCTGTTACCTTACCCTCTCCAGGAGCTGTACCAGGGGCTATGCCCTCTATCCTGAGAGCTATTTTCTGGACACTGTCCTGCTTGGTGGAGGGTTAGTGTGGACAGGCAAGTGACGCCTGCCAGGACTTATGCCACATCTGCCTGCCCTACACAGGAGACCTGTGCCAGTGCTGCAGATTCTTCTTGTAATGGAGGCAAAGAACTCTGTGGAGAGGGGGAAATGGCAGATCGGGACAGTCACCAGGTGGCCAATTTCATTTCCTTATCCAGGACCCCAAAGGCTCTCTGCAGGAGTCTGTCCATGGTAGTCACCATGTTTGAGGAATCTTTTGGAGTGATCCCCACCATCCCCACCCTGCGTTTACCCATTATGATGGTGTTTGATCAGAAGTGGCCCAACTAAACCGAGCAAAAGCCAACAAGAACCCTGCAGGTCGGCTGCCAAGGAACAGACTTTCAGAGTAAAAGTATAAGAATCCCGCAAAAGGTCGTTATACTACAAGCAGGCCACAAAGGGGAAGGTATCCAACAAATTAGACACTAAGTCCACACACAATGGGAAATTGGGCTCTTACCTGCACATACCACCAGGTGCAAGTCACAATGTCCTAGCTGTAATCTCTGGGTCCGGAAACACGAATCCCGGGTTCTCGAAGTCTGAAAAAAAAGAAAGACTCCTCCTTGCTGAGATTTAAGGAAGACCAAGTCCCACATCAAGGGCAAAGCACAGCAGGGTTTCCAAGTCCTCTCATGTCGCAGGAGACAGGCAGCGCTTTAGACCGTGTGCAGTGCGACCATGCCCCAAAACTCCTCCTCCTCACTGAGATTTCCGGAATACCAAGTCCCACAACAAGGGCGAAGCACAGCAGGGTTTCCAAGTCCAACACTATAGAAAATCATACAAGCCCTCTAAAAACAACAAAGCTACCAACAACTAAGGAAAGAACATCCAGTAAACTAAATGAAACCTAATATAACTAAATAAACCAGGGAAATGTGCACAATTCTGAAACATTAAGTAAGACTCTTTGTAAATAATTAACGAGTTCACTACCTAGAAATGACAGCTAAGTTATTATTCTCATGAACCACGTACCTAATAACATATTACCTACTAAATTGAAGGAGAATCTAACACCACCATAATATTAACAATTTTACATAAATATTAGAATAAATATTTCTGTAAATCAGTCTATAACAAAAACATATTAATAAATTAGAAAATAGGATGGATAAATACAAAAATGTAATATGTAATTGCAAATATTTATAGGAGAACTAAAAAGAAGTAATATAAAAAATATACAAAGACACACAAGAGTTAAACAAATACAAAACATTGTTTCATTTGTAGTCAAAATAACAAACATATACTTAAAATACAACATTTCCCATCTAAAAAATAACAAAACATCATGATAACAGTTGCGTAGCTGAAGTTCTTGATCCATCCCCACCTCACAAACATTAAATTTAAAAAAAAGTAAAAACGAAAAAGTAAGAAACCCAAAAAAATGCAAAATTGAAATGTCTAATTACAGGGCAGCAGAGAGCAACTGGTCCTACATGAGTTATTTAGAACATTAGGGATATAATTCCACTTTTGTATCTCACCATTTACACAATGATCATAGGCTTTTTTAGGTTCCTTAAATTACACCGACTACCATTTTTCCAGGGTCCTCTTTCAACCCCTGAGGTCTACCAACAGATCACCAATAGAAGAGGGGGGAACAACCCCCCTACCCCGCTCACTACTTTGACTTGAATTCAGACCTACATCCAGTTCACCCCTTTCCCCAAACACT
Organism: Lissotriton vulgaris; assembly: GCF_964263255.1. Taxonomy (NCBI): domain Eukaryota; kingdom Metazoa; phylum Chordata; class Amphibia; order Caudata; family Salamandridae; genus Lissotriton; species Lissotriton vulgaris. Next base: position 797,331,560 of record NC_141687.1, read on the forward strand.
GGAAAGACATCAATCCCTCTGCATTTCAAACTTTCACAGTTTTGTAATATCATTTTCACAGTCATTTTTTAATAGAAGATTAGCCTTGATTTGTTTCCTAACCTCATATGTAGTAAGAAAACCAAGGGCCAGATGTATGACGTGCACAATTGCAAGTATTTTGCTACTCGCTATTTGTGAGGTGCTATTTTGCATGTACAACAGTGTTTTGACCACTGTTTGCGATTACCAATGGGGTCACAAATTGCTAGGCTCATTAATATTAATGAGCCTCTCGCAATTTGCAAGCCCATTGGGAATGACAGGCCCCCCAGGTATGGTGGCCTGCTGGGCTCAGCAGACCACCATGTCTGGGTCTCTGGGACTGCTTTTGAATAAAGCTGTTTTAAAAATAAAATGCAGCTCATTTTCCTTAAAGGAAAACAAGCTGCATTAAAAAAAATAAACCCTTTTCGTTTAATTTTTTAAGGGTAGGTAGTGGTCCCTGAGACCACTGCCTCAGCTTAGACACCTTCTCTATCAAATCTATTGTTTGTCAGTTCCTCTGTCTGACTTTTTTCAGACCTCCTGCTGGTACACCAAGGTGCTCTGTTTTAAGATGGAGAACCTCAGCGTCACAGCAGCAGGTGAAGGCACAACCAGTCCCACTCCAAACTAAACAGTTTTTGTGGGGGATGTTGGGCACACTAAGCATATTGCTGCCCCAGACCACTGCACTATCACAAGGGAACGCAGTTTCCTGGCTGTCGCGGCAGTCGCAAAACAGTCCAACTGCCGTATTTGTAATATGGCAGTTGAACCACTTGTATGGCGGTCTCTGACCACCACTACACCTCCACCCCGGGTTCGGCAGTAACTATAGTGATAAAAAATTGGATTTCAGAGCTACCCAGAGGATGCATGACAAAGCTCTCAAACAAGTGTGTCATTTGCTAGCTGATGCCAGTTGAACTTTGAATGCTGATAAATCTGAGTTTCATAGGACAAAGTTAAAATTCTTTGGCCATATCTTTTCTGATGAGGTTATGGCACCCGATCCTGAAAAGGTACAAGCATTGTCTACTGCCACTCCCACACAACATTTCCATGTTACGTTCATTCCTTGGCATGGCCAGTTACTGTTCTAGATACATACAAGATGTTGCCACTGTCAGTGCTCCACTAAGAGACTTCACGAAAAAGAACATTTCATTTCATTTGTAACATAAGTGCAAGCAAAGCTTCAAGAAAATTCAGCAAGCCATAGAGAACGCCAATAAAATGGCAAACTTTGACCTAAAACTTGATACATAGGTTGACACTAGCTTTGTCAGGTTAAGCGCAATCCATGCACAGCACAGTGGCCACACACATGCTTGAAGTCATAATGTTTATGAAAACACAAATTACCAACTACACACTTCTCTAGATCCTCCAATTTAAGGAAAAAACCTAGCGGTACTTCTAGGTTAGTTGGGTATATTTAATTCGTACCCTTTTATTCTATTGTTTTGAAATTTTCATTGTTTCATGTGTGAAAAGGACACTGAACATTTTGACAATTTGCACATAAATACAATACATTTCTACAACATATATACTATACAACATTTATATATACACACATACTTCATATTTATACAGCGTGTTTTACTACTCACACTCCCTTTAAGACAAAAGTCGCGTTTTGGACTAAAGGTTTAAATAAAGAACAACCAAATGTAAACAGAATTTTTCAAATAGACCATAAATCAATTCTTTGGTCTATTGGGCAATTGATGTCTATTACCTTTTTATGCTGACACGTTTTAAACCCGATGATTTCACTTCTCAGGTTCTCCTCAGGGCTCTGTCTTTTAAGTTTATCTAAAAGTGTGTATAAAACAAAAAAGACAAAAAAGATTTTTGTTTTTGATTAACTACATTTCATCCGCTTTTCTCCATTCAGTCCAAATGTCACTGTTTTTACCTGTTTTCCAGCCATCTCCGGTCCGCAAGTATTATTTTGTATTCGACTGATTATCTTGATCTTGATACCTATAACCAAGGTGGGACATATTGTCATTCTCAGTTATCCCTGACAGTAAGGCAGCATCTATGCATGAGCTGCATCTGGACATACCTCAGTGTGTTGGTTTAACAATCTTCACTTTTGATCCTGTGTTTAATAATCGTGCTCTTCCTTGCTTGTCGTTCGCAACCTGGAAGTCACAAACACGCTCATGTAATGCCCTCATGTGTTTATGTCAGACTCATCTTATAGCGTTCACTACCCTCGGGTTATACCTGGTAAGTTCTGATTCTCCCTCATGTGCTGCAACAACTCTGCGTTTCCACCCTCGTACGGCTAATTCCAATTTGGGTCATAGGGCAATTTCCTGTGTATTGAAACTCGTTTTTAGTTTAAATATATCTTGGGCGTAGGATTATACATAAGAGTCTCCCCGATTTAACAGCGTCCTACCTGCTTGTTTGCGTGGAGATCCGGTGACTGCTGAATCAATCTATGGATGCAGCAGCCATCGTGAGATGTGTGTTTTCACAACGCCACACGTCACTTACAACTGCGCGATCTGTGACGGCCATCTTTTAATGGGTATTTATTACCAGGTCGGGAGTTACTTCTATGTTAAGTAGAGCCGGTTTCTGGAGTTTAGGCCCTCCTGGTTTTCTAGTTCTCATTTCTTAGTTCATTCTGTCGGAAAACAAGTGATTTGCACAAACCACTCTATGTGGTCAATCATTATATGGCTTTGGTCGCCATCTTTGAGTGTGTTACTGGTACCTAATGTTTTCTCTCTGGTTTAGTATATGTAACTCTAGTTTGTGTGGTTTTACAACCTTGATACTTCAGATAACGAATTTAAACCAGTTAATGCACTGTTTAATTTTTTTTTTTTCATTTCAAAGAATTTTATTATTATGAAAAAGCAAATGAAGATACTCAATACAAGAGTCAGTGATACAATTGATATAGTATAAAACAATCAAAATATAGTAGGCAAGCATGTGTTGTAAAAGAGACATCTGTAACAAAGGTAGCCCACCCGAATCAGATAAATAAATTAAGTATGGTAAAAACAATTAATATATATCAGAAACAAGAATCAAGAGTATCACTATCAGTTAGTGCACTGTTGAATTTTAATATTAAGTACGCCTCTTTCTGTAACAAGATCTTATCAGGGTCTATCATTGTTCTTGATTGTTGCAAAACGAATAAGATTGAACACTTGAAGTCATTTTCATTGTGGTTGTTTTCCACAAAATGTTCGACCATGGGGGCAGTTAGAACTTTGTTCTTTATCCGTGATTTATGTTGAGTTATGCGTATATTGGCTTGCTGAGTTGTTTTGCCAATATACATTTTTGAGCATGGACAAGCAATCACGTACACGACATTGCGTGTTTTGCAATTCGAAAAGCACAAATGTTTTTTAAGACCACCTGCCTCAGCTTATTGGTATCGGGCCCAAACGTAGTCACGCAGACTAGTCTGTCTAATTCAGGTTTTATTTTAGTCTGCAGAAGGCATTCCCGAGGCGTACATCGTGCCCTCTTATATGAATGCTTTAACAGTTTTCGGGGATACCCTCTGTCTTTCAATTCCTCACAAAATGTAACAGCATGTTGTTCGTAGTCAGACAGCTCCGTACAGTTTCTTCCTATACGGAGCAGTTGGCCATATGGTAAATTTGCCTTGAGATTTCTTGTATGGGCACTTTGATGGTGCAGCATTGTGTTTTTGTCAGCCTTTTTTCTATAGAGGGAGGATTTTAGCTGCCCATCCATACAGGTGATTTCCACATCTAGGAACGTCATTTTAGTATCACTAGATTCCATGGAAAATGTAATATCTTGGTGTTTAGCATTAAGCCATAGATGAAACTCCATCAGCTTCATGTGGCTCCCCTGCCACAGGAGCCACACGTCGTCAATGTAACGTAGCCGTTGTTTTATATGCTCACTATATGGGTTGTTGTTATTAATGAACCTTCTTTCATATTCAGCCATGTACAGTATGGCCATCTCTGGGGCATGTGGACATCCCATAGCAGTACCTTTCGTCTGGATAAAAAATTGCTCGTTGAATCTGAAATAATTCTTCCTCATAGCTACTTCTGCTAGCTTTAAAATTAAATTTGTGGGGACTCGGTGTGGTCTTTCCCGAGCTTCCAGATATAGTTCAATTACCTCCAGTGCCTCATCCTGGGGGATCTGGGTATAAAGGGACGTAACGTCCATTGTTACTAGTAGTTGCAAGGCTGGATTGAATTCAGTTCCCTCCTTCCTATTTTCAGCCTCTTTCCTGACTTATCATTTGTGATTTTGTTTCTTTGAGGCATGAGTTTGGTTTAATTAATTAATTAATTGTACTTTCCAATGTGTTAATTAATCATTATTTCTGGTTTATTGAGGCCACAGTGACCACTGTTCTATGACCCATTCAGTACCTTCACTATCCAAACACTACCCTTCCCTGTCCATCCCTTTAAATGCATTAAATGTGATCAACTATGGATGTATTTTATGAATAATTTTTTATGGTACACGTTGTGAATTCATTTAAGCTGTTCAGTTATGGTTTATTCGTTCTAGTATCTGGGACCACCTTGTTTGTATCAATTATTCACCCAGGTCCCAGCGACTCATTGGGTTAACCCGTGTTTTTACAGCTCTTTATAAATAAAGCAGATGTATTCACTGAGTGGCTGGTGTAACTTTGTGAGGCTCATGAACAAGAAAGGAATTTCGAAACACGTTGAGCGATTTGAATGACGGTTGACAGCTGCACACCAGGCAGGCTGCTGACCTCGCTACAAGAGGTACTTTCCATGAGGACGTTCTCACAGTGGGCAACCTCTTTTTGCCGCTCTTGCAGTTTGTTTTCAGCCACAGTGGATACTTCACCGATTTTCCTCGTTTATCTATTTTGCCTTAGTGGTATCGCCAACAACAAACTACAAAGACCACAATCCCCAGATGGGCACGCCTACTATGGCAGGAATAAAAATCTCGCTGCAAGAGCGGCGTCATGTCTACTCACCTGAACCCGATTGCCCTGAGCCAGTGAACAAGGGAAATACTCTTGAAAAACGTATTTGGCGAAAACAGGGCTGAAAGACTGCTTCTGCCTCTGAGGATACAACCGTGTTGTCTGCCAATAAAGAAACCGAAAAAATACGCTGTGTGGGCTTTCTTACAACGGAGCATTCTATGTTTGGAATATATATATATACTGTTTAAAGATGTGGAGTGATACGAACACTTGTGATCAAGGGGCATTTGAAAAAGTCTGCAACGACGAAACGCGTCATGCCTGCTGTGTTCAGAATAAAAGCAATCTGTCCCGGGATATATATATTTATACATATCCACTGCCAAAATTCCTTTCAACCGAAAAGAATCGCGCCCACGCAGGTCCCGGGACAGATTGCTTTTATTCTGAACACAGCAGGCATGGCCCGTTTCATCGTCGCAGACTTTTTCAAATGCCCCTTGATCACAAGTGTTCGTATCACTCCACATCTTTAAACGGTTTGCCCAACTCTGATAGGTCGGAACACTCTGGCAGGCAAGGGAGATGTCGCTAAAACACGGCACTCCGAGTTTTAACAGAAGCATTCCATCCTCGTAAGTACTCCCCAAGTGGGCGGGGACTGATTACTCCTCTCCTTTCCAGCAATGTTATGTAGAGAAATATTAAAAGCGGCAGTCCAAGACCCTCAACCCACCGCTAAGTCACTGCTGCACCGCGGAATTAACACTTCAGTAAGTATAACTCACACTTGATGTCACGCTCCATTCCTGGCACTGGTGCAGTCCTTGCAATGCGGTGGTCCAGCAGTACCCCCGTCCATGAGGAAACAACCATGCAAAGCACCACACAAACTGCTGGACAACTTGCGGGGTGGAGATATATATATAAATATATATATATATATATATATATATATATTACCTACTGGCGGTCGCCAGTAGGTAGTTATAGTTAGGATTTTTTTCAATGTTAAATCTCAAAATTCTATTTGGAATAACTTTGGCACCGGTTGACGAATCTGCCTGAAAATTTCCTGAAAATGGCCTCGTCGAGCTCCGGTCCTTCCTTGAAAGTTTGGGGGGGATACGTCAAGCGGGGGCCGAGATAAAAGGGGGGTCCCAAAACGCGTTTTCCCCATGTAAATTTCCATAGGGCGGTCGATTTCACTTTTAGCCCGAACGGCTGAATGGATTTCCAGCAAACTTGGCAAAATTGAAGGGACTGGTAGCCCGATGTGCCTTTGCTATGTCTCAAGATATGTGCTGCAGTGGATTTTGAGTAATTTAGGTTCAAAAAAATATATATATCTATAGGCGCTCTCCGGTGCGCGCACCGGAGTGCGCTCCAGGCGCGACACGCGACTTGCGCGCAGGAAGCTGATTGGCTCTTGGGTGTCTGTAAACATTCTAAACAGTCTGGAGCGGCCGCCATCTTGTGTCTCGGTAAAATCGAGACACAAGGGGTTTGAAAAAAAAAGGGGCAAATGACCATAAGGGGGAAGAGTAGACCCCCTCTGACCCCCTAGGTTTGATGTGGGGGCTAAAATAGGGTCCTGCGGGGCATTAAATTTTTTATTTTTTTTTCGTTTTGCGCGGGGGAAGCGCATGGTACGCGCACCGGCGAAGCACGGGGAAAATCCAGGACCATATTTATGAAGGCCTTGCGCTGCCAGTTTTGCGCCGCCTGTGCGTCAATTTTTGTGACGCACCAGCGGTGTAAAAAAATGCGCATTGTTACGCAATATTTAAAAAGTGACGCATCTATCTAGATGCGTCACTTTTTAAATATAGTGCAACGAGGCACATTTTTTTACACTGCTGGTGCGATGCGTCACTTTTCTGTGCGCACTCCTTATGACATTCCAGATGTGTCATATTTAATGTATGACGAATCATGTTGCAAGGAGTTACAGATACATCAGTATTTCTGACATATCTGTAAACATAAAAGTGACGCGAGGCAGGCGCAAGATTTTGACGCAACAGCATCCTAAAAGTGACGCAGAGAAATCTCATAGATTTCAGTACGTCGTTATTACCAAGCTTTTTGCGGGGGAATGCCCCCTCTGCATACATTATACCTGACGCAGATATAATGTGGCGCAGAGTTTTAAAAAGTGACCCATGTACCTAGATGCGTCACTTTTTAAAAATAGCGTCAGGTATAATGCATGCAGAGGGGGTGTTCTCCCGCAAAAAGCTTTGTAATAGCGACGCAGTGAAATCTTTGAGATTTCACTGCGTCACTTTTAGGATGCTGTTGCGTCAAAATCTTGTGCCTGCTTTACAGCAGGTGTTAGACTGACGCAAGACCTTTCACATGGTGCTTTTTCCATGTGAAAGGACACATTACTGGAGTTGCGTCACTTTTGTGACGCACTCCAGCAATGCGTTACTTGGAATGTCATAAGGAGTGCGCACAGAAAAGTGACGCATCGCACCAGTGGTGTAAAAAAATGTGCCTCGTTGCGTTATATTTAAAAAGTGACGTATCTAGGTAGATGGGTCACTTTTTAAAATCAAGCGCCACATTATATCTGCGTGAGGTATAATGCATGCAGAGGGGGTGTTCCCCCGCAAAAAGCTTTGTAATAGCGACGCAGTGAAATCTTTGAGATTTCACTGCGTCACTTTTAGGATGCTGTTGCGTCCTTTAAATATAGTGCAACGAGGCACATTTTATTACACTGCTGGTGTGATGCGTCACTTTTCTGTGCGCACTCCTTATGACATTCCAGATGTGTCATATTTAATGTATGACGAATCATGTTGCAAGGAGTTACAGATACGTCAGTATTTCTGACATATCTGTAAACATGAAAGTGACGCGAGGCAGGCGCAAGATTTTGACGCAACAGCATCCTTAAAGTGACGCAGAGAAATCTCATAGATTTCAGTACGTCGTTATTACCAAGCTTTTTGCGAGGGATTGCCCCCTCTGCATACATTATACCTGATGCAGATATAATGTGGCGCAGAGTTTTAAACAGTGACCCATGTACCTAGATGCGTCACTTTTTAAAAATAGCATCAGGTATAATGCATGCAGAGGGGGTGTTCCCCTGCAAAAAGCTTGGTAATAATGACGCAGTGCGTCACTTTTAGGATGCTGTTGCGTCAAAATCTTGCGCCTGCTTCACAGCAAACCTTTCACATGGTGCTTTTTCCATGTGAAAGGACACATTACTGGAGTTGCGTCACTTTTGTGACGCACTCCAGCAATGCGTTACTTTTGTGTTTACAGATACGTCAGAAATACTGACATATCTGTAACTCCTTGCGAATTGATTAGTCATATATTAAATATGACATATCTGGAATGTCATAAGGAGTGCGTCCACAAAAGTGACGCATCGCTGTTTTCACGTAGCGATGCGTCACTTTTCAGAAATGAGGCCTCCAGTTTATTCACTGTGTCATAACTTTCTTTTCTAACACTCACCTTCTTTCATTCCTCCTACTTCACTTCCTTTCACCTCTCATACCTTTCTGTTCTTTCTTACTCATTCTCCTTTCAATTATCAATGCACTATATTTCACTTACTCTTCATTTTTTTAAGAATATAGCTCTTTGATGAGAATTGGAGGTAGTTCTGAAAAGAACTTTTGGTTTTCTTCTTTTAACTGAACAGGAACAAAAACAGGGAATGGAAACTGCTCAACAGGAGCAAAAAGAAAACAAAAAAATTAGGGGTGGGAAGGGCAGCGATGGTTCTCCAATGCTCGAACCATGAGCAGGACACTTTGCTCCCCATAGGTGAGGAGTTGATTGCAGTATCTGCATTTGACGACCCCATAGTTAAATGCAGGTTGTATGTTTGGCACCTGCTCCTGCGATTGCTCTCTCCCAGAAGAAGTTGCTCCTCCGGTTGATGTAGAGGCCCCATCTCTGGGAACCTCTTGTGCCAGAGCCCTGACACTTTCCCGGGCAAAATTCTGGGGGTGCCTCCTCTCCACATGTCGAATCATGGTAAAGTTGCCAAAAGAGTACTTTTTTGGGGGGTTACCCCGTGACAGGACCTGTTTGCAGATCCTGCACTCCACTTTTGGTGCATTCACCTTTTTCTGGTCTGCTGGAAACTTAAAAAATTTCCAGATGAAATTCTCTTTGACCTTCGGCTGAGGAGGCTCTTCATCAATGAATTCAGGCTCATCTTCACTGCTGGATGGTCTGGCAGCCATGATTATCCAAGAAATATGCAAGAGCAAAAAGGCAGGTCTTTCAGTCACAAAAGTGAAAGAAGAAGTGAAGGAAATGGGTGGGGATTTCATTCATTGTAAAAAAAAACTGTTAGCAACCAATGAAAAGTGTTATTTTAGGGTCACATGACCCGACGCGTTTACGCTGCGCGCTCCGGAGCACTTCCGGTGCGTTTACGCAGCGCGATCGTAGGCGCTTCCGGGGCGCAAACGTGGCACGATCGTAGGCGCTTTTGCGTGCGTTTACGCGCCGCGAACGTAGGCGCTTCCGAGGGCACTTACGTTGCGCGCCGTAGTGAGGTCATCAAACTTTTACAGAATTGCATAATCATTTTCCTTATTAAAAAAAACTAATTTTATTTGTATGGTACGAAATGTTTTGCATTATTATTAACTTTTCATTCATATTTTTTTTCACGAACGACAGTAGCGCTCTGGGTGCGCTTTCAGATGAGCTCACGGAAAAGCTTACCGGAGAGCTTAGCTGAAAGCTTCCCGGAGCGCGCACCCAGAGCGCAAAAGAAAAAAATTATATAAAAAAAATGAATACTTTAAAAAAAACAGCAAATTGTAAAAAAAAAAAAAGGTTAGAAACTCGATATACAAAGGAATTAGCATTTTAAAAACCTATGAAATTCAATGAAAAAACCATAGGTTTCACACCAGTTATAGTTAGGAATTAGCATTTAAAAAACCTATCAAATTCACTGAAAAAACCATAGGTTTAACACCAGTTATAGTTAGCTGGAAATTTTACTGATATAAAACCATTGAAATTCCCACGTTATAGTTAGATGGACTCACTATAACTTGCGCGTGCAATGCACTGCTGATGACGTCACATATTACATCACTCATGACATGGTCAGTGACATCACTCATGACATCACTGATGACATCATCCTTGAGACAGAGTGACAGACCTCCTTTCAGTGTAATGTAACCCATGAAACACATATTCAAAAATAGAAATTAACATTTTCAAAAAATGGAGATACACATAAAAGTTACAACAACCAATTCAATAATTCCACCATCTATATACACATCCACTCATTCACCAACAGTTCTATATAGTCACTCATACATATACTCACTCATCATATGTAGTGATACACCTATACATCCTGTTACACACCAACTGTCATCCAAAAGTTACTCTCACACATACTCACACATGCAAGTAAACTATTGAACATCCATTTATTTGCATATACATCTAAACACACACTACCACCTTACTTCTAAGGAAACTTACACATACTTACTCTCTTAAACAATCACTTATAGAAACACATACTTATTTAAACAGGAACTCTTACAATCTCTTACTCTCACATATACTCACTTATATACATCAATATTCACATATACTAGATTAAAACATATGTAGTTACTGATAAAGACACTAGTGAGACAGTTATTCACGCAGTAACACACACATATACACACTCATCCACCCATACAGTCCTGCACATATGCTGTCTTCAAAACACATACAAAGAGAGAGTCAGTCATTCATGCATCTATGTGATAAGTAATACCCCCACCAAACCATACTAACACTCATACTGATACTAAAAAAACATCTAATAACCCATATACCTACACATGTAGCTACTCACCAACCCATGCAGCCACTTATAAACAAAGTGAAACACTAATACATATATTTAAATATTTAAACATTACTCACTAATATATGTATTCACTAACATACACTTAATAAGCCAGTTAACCAATCAATTTTTTTTTAAAAACCATCCATTTAGACACTTATTTAAACATTTATTCTTCCATCAACTTTTACATATACATATATAAAATATATTTATTTTTCAGAAAGACACACATTCACTGGATGGTGTCATCAGTGATGTCATGAGTGATGTCACTGACCATGTCATGAGTGATGTAATATGTGACGTCATCAGCAGTGCATTGCACGCGCAAGTTATAGTGAGTCCATCTAACTATAACGTGGGAATTTCAATGGTTTTATATCAGTAACATTTCCAGCTAACTATAACTGGTGTTAAACCTATGGTTTTTTCAGTGAATTTGATAGGTTTTTTAAATGCTAATTCCTAACTATAACTGGTGTGAAACCTATGGTTTTTTCATTGAATATATATATATATATATATATATATATATATATATATATATATATATATATATATATATATATATATATATATATATATATATATATATATATATATATTAGTTAGTTGGACATTTTACTCGTACAAAACCAGTGAAATTCTGCCGTTATAGTTAGTGCAGCTAACTATAACTCACGCCCCCACAATGCATTGCTGATGACATCACATATTACATCATTCATGACATGGTCAGCAACATCACTGATGACATCACTGATGACATCTCAAATGACATCATCCAGTGACTGTATGTTTCTATAAAGTTTAAATATGTTTATATATATGCCAAGGTGTATTAAAGTAGGAGTGGGTGTATATGTGTCTTGATGGAGGCTTTAGTTGGTGAGTTTCTGACTGTATTAGTGAGTTATTAAACGTGTCTTACTAAATGCATGCGCTAGTGACTCAACTGTATGAATGTCTGTATCAGCCTGTCTGTTCTTGTGTAAGCTGCTGCATGGGTTGGCGAGTAGCTACATGAGTGTCTATATGGGTTATTGATTGGTTGTCTGAGTATTTGTATGGGTGACTGAGTGTGTGTGTAGGTGGGTGGGAGGTGTGTGACTCTGTGCATAGATGTGTGAGTGGTTGATTCACTGAGTGTATGGGTTCAAGAGTGCATGTGGAAACAGCTGTATGGGTGGGTGAATGTGTGTATGGGTGTTTTGGAGAGTGAATGGATATCTCAGTGGTACATGTGCGAGTAACAACATATGTAAAAGGCAGTTTATCAGAGTGTTGGTGTGGATAAAACTATATGTGAGAGTGAGTGATTGTGCGAGTAGCTGTATGGATGAGTGTGTACTTGTATCATTGATTGTTTAAGAGAGTAAGTATGTGTTAGTATCTGTATGAATAAGGGAGGTGGTGTGTGTATAACTGTATATGTGAGTAAATGGAAGTGTGATTGAGTCTTTGCATGACTGACTAGGTGTGTGAGTAGCTCTGGTTGAGTGGCGGTGTGTGAGTGTCTGTATAGGTGTCTGAGTGCATATGGTAGTGTTGTATTAATGAGTGACTGCATGTATGAGTGACTGTATGGGTGAAAGAGGGGATGTGTGTGTAGACCTTGGAATCAGTGCTTGCTTATGTAGTAACTGGTGTTGATGTGTCTATGGTTTCAAAAATGGTAGTCTGTATTTTAGAGCGGGTGTATCAAAGGGTATATTAGGGTGTGAGGAGGTGCATCAGACTTTCACATGGATGATGTCATCAGTGATGTCATCAGAGATGTCACTGACCATGTCATGAATGATGTAATATGTGACGTCATCAGCAGTGCAATGCGGGGGCAGGAGTTATAAATAGCTAAACTAACTATAACAGCAGAAATTCTCTGGTTTTGAAGAAGTGGAATGTCCAACTAACTATAATGTCCCTGAAACATATGTTTTTTTCATTGAATTGCAAAGGTTTTTAAATGCTAATTTCTAACTATAACGTCCCTGAAACCCATGGTTCTTTCAGAGAATTTCCAAGGTTTTTTAAATGCTACTTTCTAACTATAACATAGCAGTCACGTTTTCAAAGTGGTGGAGAACGGTGAGCATGGCCTCCAAACACCTTTTAGCAATCCCACTGTGTGGGATTTACTGGAGGTAACAGGAGGGTATGTTAACCCCCACGCCAAAGGCTAGCCTGTCTGTGCCCGTCGTGCCTGACCGCCCCCAGCTGCCATAACCGCTGCCCAAAGGTCTCAGGAATAATCTGAGGTGAGATATCCATTTAGGGCCAGGCAGTGTTATTCCAGTGAAGAGCTGAAATGCTTAAATAGGCCTACTACCATCTTACAATCAAGAGAACTAGTAGGCACCGAGGTGTATTTTAAGTCATCAGCGGGAGATGCTCAGACCCTCCGGACTAAGCCTTCAAAACCATCTGAGATCACCACTCCTAGTCCTGAGATAATGAGGGATAGTTTGCATTATCTGCATGGACTCTACCTTAATGTTCAATCTATTCCCAAACATACTTTAGAGTTATGGAGTCTCTTGGATCTGGAAAACCAGACTTCTGTTTTATAACTGAAACATGGCTTCATAATCAAGCTTCTCCTGATATAGCGACGGCCTTTCCTTCCCAATATCAGCTGACTAGATTAGTTAGAGTAACAGGTAGAGGAGGGGGAATAGCGGTGGCTACTGAAAGGAAATTGGACATTACTATGCTAGATTCCTGTTCCTCAGATAAAGCAGAGATATTAATTTTCAAAATCTCGACCCAATTGTCGGAAACCTGGACAGGGGCGTTAGTTTGCAGACCCCCAGGACATAAAATAAATTTTGTAAACACCCTTATGGAATTTATTGCACCTTATGTCCTGGGCGTCAATAATGTTATTCTCATAGGAGATTTTAATTATCTTGCGGATGAAGTACAGGATTCTGATACAGAGCAATGGCTTACCTCATTACAGACTCTAGGATTAGTGCAGCTGGTAGCGGGCCCCAACCATCAGGAAGGTCATACTTTAGACCTATTGTTTACTAATACAACTAAAGTTGCTGTAGAACAGTCCCAACCTTTGCTTTGGTCGGAGCATCATATGTTAAAATTTGCCATCAATATAGTGGCACTAAAAATCCATTGGGATAACGGCTACACCTTAATCAGATCTTTGTGTAAGGTCACGCCCAATTCATTTGCTACCTATTTTGATGCTGAGGCTATACCATATATAGATGATGTAGACCAAGCAATAGAGTTTTTTGAAGAGACATTTACGCATGCCCTGAATAAAGTGGCCCCCATGTCAAGAGTCAAAATCAAGGCCAAGGCATCCCGTGGTTTACACCTGTATTAAAAATTGAGAAACTTGCGTGTAGAATTGCTGAACGGCATTGGAGGAAGTCTAAAACCATAGACGATCAAACCAAGTATAAACTCATCAATCGTTCTTATTTAAATAAGATTAAACAAGCTAAAAGAACCTACTTAACAGCAAGGATTAATAATGCTTCTAGCTCTAGTAAAGAGCTATATAAAATTCAGAAGGAGTTTACTACTCCTCAGGTCAATCAGTGTACTTCTTCCCCCACCCAAGAGTGGGTCAATAGAGTATCCTCTTTATTCATTGAAAAGGTTAAAGCTATCTATAGATCCTTTCCTCAGGATAACACAAGCAGTGTTGACTCGCGATCAATGGCCAACAGTCAATTGCAAGCACCTTTGCTGGATGCCTTTGCTATTGTAACTTGCGATCATGTACTAGAAGCCATCACTAAGGTTAAATCTGGCTCCCCTGCAGATCCCATACCTCCCTGTTTTTGTATGCAACTTGCACCTCTGCTGATAACAAAGTTAACAGAGATCTTTAACATGTCTCTAGATCTAGCGATGGTGCTCAAAAGATGGAAATCAGCCCAAGTTAGACCTATCTTGAAAAAGCCATCTTTAGATCCTAGTGAGCCAGGTAACTATCGTCCCATCTCGCTACTGCCTTATTTCGGGAATGTGCTCGAATCCTTGGTAAACAAACAGCTCACCGTCCATCTAGAAAGTCATGGATTTCTTGATCCATCACAATCAGGATTTAGGGAAGGACACGGTACCGAAACTGCAGTAGTATAGATTGTGGATAACATCTGGTTAGCTTTAGATAAAAGAGTATCAGCTTTGCTGGTTCTTTTGGACCTGTCTTCTGCTTTCAACACCATCTCCCATGACATTTTAGAACAACAGCTCTGGAAGATGGGAGTCCGAGCAAAAGCTGTGGGGTGGTTTAATAACTATCTAAAAGACAGATCCACTACTGTATATATAGATTCTTTGGCAGCTTGTGGCAGACCAGTAAGCATCAGAGTTCCTCAGGGTTCTATCCTGAGCCCGATGCTTTTTATTCTTTATGTAACTCCCCTGGCCAGGATAATCAGGTCGTACGGGTTTGATGCTGTGCCATATGCCGATGACACTCAGCTGCTGATCACGTTTGGTCCCGACCCTGCCGGCACAATGGTCCGGTTTAAAAACTGCCTTACTCATATCAATAGCTAGATGGGCATAAACAAACTGCAGATGAATGGCAGTAAAACCAATATTATTCTGTTTGGCAGGGCCGAGAAGTATTGGTCTAGCAGCTGGTGGTTTCTGGCATTAGGCCCCTGCCCGCTCCCTAAACAAGTAGTCCGCAACTTGGAAATAACAATCGATAACAAGTTATCGATGAAAAATCATGTTAATATTGTGCTGGGCACTTGCTATGGGCTTTTGAGGAAGCTGTGTAACATTTTTAAATGGCTACCCATTGAAGCCATGAAGCCACTGATTAAATACTTAATTGTGAGCTGTATGGATTATGGCAATGCCTTATTGGCTTCCCTAACTGAAGACCTCTTTTCCAAATTGCAAGTTTTGCTAAATACGGCGGCTAGATTGATCTTAAATCTTCCTTCTAGATCTCCTTCCGCCCCAAATCTGCGGTCTTTCCACAGGCTTTCAGTCAGGAAAAGGGGTCACTTTAAAATCCTGTGCCTTACCCATAAAAGTATATATGGTACTGGTCCCAGCTATCTAGTGAAATTTTTTTAAAAGTATCAGCCTAGCAGAACACTAAGATCTAGTTCAAAATCTTTGCTTACGCCCTTTTGTTGTCCGTATGTCACGTAGTGGAGGCCGATTGTTTTCTTTCCGTGCTCCCAACCTTTAGAACAAGTTACCGTTCCATCTCTGTTCTATGGCTGACCACCAGGGTTTTCGTAAAGAACTGAAGACCTGGCTGTTTGACCAATAATTATGGAATCAGGAGCTGGTCTAGGCTGCCGGAGCCTTTGCAAACGCCATGAGACCTAGCGGTGATTTGTGCGCTATACAGACTTGAATTGACTACCCCTATTATTACCTACAGTAAGTCCCACACAGCAGGATTGCTAACTTGTTATATCAGGCCCGCCCCTTCCCTGCACCACTGGGCAAACACGCCCCCTGGCACTTTGTAAGTTGGGGATTAAGTCCTCTTGAATCCTACGGGTCCCTGGGGGCCAACTAGCCCACCAGGTACCTCCAGTATGTGCCACAGAGCTGCTTTGCAGGGAGGTGTTTCGAGGCCACGCCCTTTTTTCCACCACTCTGCAAACGCGGCTTCTGGCGCTCATTTGAGGTGAGCAGATCTGGAGTGTCGCTGGTGTTAAGAGTGCTCTAACAGGAGCTGCTTTCCACCTACATTTGAGAACTACCCAGAGTTCTCTCCTTCTTTTTGCATAACATGCATATCTCTATGCCTGAAAGGGTTTTGTTTTGACTTATACTGGGTGCTCCCTTGTGTCTGGACAAAGCTATACCAGTCTGAAGAGCACTAATTAGAGCAAAACACTGTGTCAGGGGTTGCTTTTACTCATTTCACGTTGGCTTGAGTTGGTATTTTACCAATTCAAAACTGTAATACTGTGCCTGGAGTTATAAATGGGTTTCGTCATTTCACAGCTCGGCATGGATAGCACTGTACTACTCCTATGCTTAAAGACTTTGATAGAAAAACAGACATTTGAGGTGAGCAGATCTGGAGTGTTGCTGGTGTTGAGAGTGCTCTAACAGGAGCCGCTTTCCACCTACATTTGAGACCTACCCAGAGTTCTCTCCTTCTTTTTTTGCATAACTTATGCGTCACTCTATGCTTGAAAGGGTTTTGTTTTGATTTATACTGGGTGCTCCCTTGTGTCTGGACAAAGCTATTCCTCTGTGAAGAGCTCTAATTAGAGCAAAACACTGTGTCAGGGGTTGCTTTTACTCGTTTCAGGTTGGCTTGAGTTGGTATTTTACCAATTCAAAACTGTAATACTGTGCCTGGAGTTATAAATGGGTTTTTTCATTTTACAGCTCGGCAAGGGCAGCACTGTGCTAGTCCTATGCTTAAAGACTTCGCTGTAGAAATGACTTTGTTCTTTTCTATCACGGTGTGGATAGCACTGTGCTAATCCTATGCTTAAAGACTTTGATAGAAAAACAGACATTTGAGGTGAGCAGATCTGGATTGTCGCTGGTGTTGAGAGTGCTCTAACAGGAGCCGCTTTCCACCTAAATTTGAGAACTACCCAGAGGTCTCTCCTTCTTTTTTGCATAACGTATAATATATATATATATATATATATATATATATATATATATATATATATATATATATATATATATATATATATATATATATATAGAGAGAGATATATGTATATATATATCCATACTAATAATATAAAGAGAGAGCCCAAACCTTTGAGGCGGGTAATCTCAGGAACCACAGCACCAATCACAACACCCAATACAGCGTTGGAAAGGGCACTTGCAGCAGAAGGACATAGGCTATACAGACGCCCACCATATACATTTAAAAGGTCAAAGAACCGTGCCAGAAAAGTAGTCCCTTGTGGGCGTGTCTGCGTTGTGCTGTGGGCGTGTGCTGGGGGGCGTGTGCTGGGGGCGTGACAAACACTGGGGGCGTGTGGTACGTTCCACCCTTCATGCCATGTCTCATATTGTATGCTAATCCCACCCTGCTCCCTTTAAATACCCCTGCACCCCATGATCATAGCCCACCCTTACTCCTTAAAATACCCCAACACCCTTAAACACTAACCCATCTTAACCCTATAAATATACCCTGTACCCCAAAACCCAAACCTATCCCTAAACCCTAAAAATACCCCTATACTCCAAAACCCGAACCTAGCCCTGAACCCTATAAATACCCCTGTACCTCAAAACCCAAGCCTACCCCTGAACCCTGAAAAATACCCCTGTACCCCAAAACCCAAACCGAGCCCTGAACCCTAAAAATACCACTGTACCCCGAAACCCAAACCTACCCCTGAACCCTAAAATACCCCTGTACCCCAAAACACAAACCTAGCCCTGAACCCTTAAAATACCCCTGTACCCCAAAACCCAAACCTACCACTGAACCCTAAAAATACCCCTGTACCCCAAAACCCAATCCTAGCCCTGAACCCTAAAAATACCCCTGTACCCCCAAACCCAAACCTACCACTGAACCCTAAAATACCTCTGTACCCCAAAACCCAAACCTAGCCCTGAACCCTAAAAATACCCCTGTACCCCAAAACCCAAACTTAGCCCTGAACCCTTAAAATACCCCTGAACCCCAAAACCCAAACTTACCCCTGAACCCTAAAAATACCCCTGTACCCCAAAGCCCAAACCTACCCCTGAACCCTAAAAATACCCCTGTACCCCGAAACCTAAAAATACCACTGTACCCCAAAACCCAAACCTACCCCTGAACCCTAAAATACCCATGTACCCCAAAACACAAACATAGCCCTGAACCCTAAAAATACCCCTGTATCCCAAAACCCAAACCTAGCCCTGAACCCTTAAAATACCCCTGTACCCCAAAACCCAAACCTGCCCCTGAACCCTAAAAATACCTCTATACCCCAAAATCCAAAACTATATCTGAACCCTTAAAATACCCCTGTACCCCCAAAACCCAAACCTAGCCCTGAACCCTAAAAATACCCCTGTACCCCAAAACCCAAACCTAGCCCTGAACCCTTAAAATACCCCTGTACCTCAAAACCCAAACCTACCCCTGAACCCTAAAAATACCCCTATACCCCAAAACCCAAACCTAGCCCTGAACCCTAAAAATACCCCTGTACCCCAAAACCCATACCTATTCCTAAACCCTAAAACTACCCCTGTACCCCATAACCCAAAACTGTATCTGAACCCTTAAAACACCCCAAAGCATATACCTCAGTACCCCAAAACATATACCCCTATACCCATACTTACCTTATCCAAACATTTAAAAAAAAACATGCTTTTACAATTCATGCATTTACAACGAATTTCGTTGTAAATGTATGTGTAGTAAAAGCATATAAAATGTAATGCCATGCGTTATGATGGCATTGCGGAGTCATGGTACTTTCGTAATGAAAGTATGCGGAGTGATGGTATGCGGAAAGAAAGTTGCGGAATAATCGGTGTTTACCCTCCCCCGGTAAGTACATTGGTGGCACGGCGGCCCACATCTCCAGCAACATACTCATATTTTTTCACCACCCATTTGAAAAATGCGCAGGTCTCTCTCATTGATGGCCAGCACCAACATACACTTTTAGACACACCTCCCGCCACAAGTTCTAGAATTGCGAACTTTAGAGCTGGGGAGCTACGTTCGAATCTCGGCATCAGCTCAACATCCTGTGATTCCAGGCAAATCGCTTTGTCTCCCCGTGCCTACCACAAATGAATGTGTTCTTCTGTAATGTAAATTGTGCTCATGCCATGTTGTCGAGTTTGCGCTATATAATATTGCAAAGAAATATAAAGTAGGGAAACTCGAGTTCACACACTACTGAACGCGCACTCCTAAGTGCATCAGCAGTGCTCTGTGAATCGGAGCGTTTCACAGGCCTGTCACAGATAAGAAATGCTATCAAAACGAAATCCTACAAAACAATATACTACTGGCCGGCAGCAATTCATACCCGGACAACGTCGGCACGGGCTGCTATCAACAATGAAATCATAAACTAAGGACTTATAGAAATTGAAGACTCACTGTATCTATTAAGCGAGAAGTCCTTACAAGATTTCAGCCTGCCGCCAGCAGTCCGAACTAACCTAACTGGATACCACAACATCGCTACCGCACACAATATTCCAGAGCTAAATAACTACCTTGCTCAACACTTGCCTAACTTAGTTCCCGATCAACAACTCGCCTACAACACCATAGTTGATAGTGTTGAAAAGAAGCAAGGCAAACTATTGTTCATAGACGCCCCCGGTGGCACAGGAAAGACTTACCTAATCAACCTCATACTTGCCAAAGTTCGATCTTCTGGGAATTTGGCTCTAGCTGTTGCTTCATCTGGAATAGCTCCCACTTTGCTAACAACTGGGAAAACAGCACATTCTACCTTTGAACTGCCTCTAACAGTTTCCCTTGAAAGTGATTCAATATGCTCTATTCGGAAAAACGGACCTTTGGGGACACTGCTTCAAAATGTGTCTCTTATCATGTGGAACGAATGTACAATGATTCCAAAACCATTGCTGCCTAGCCTTTTTTTACCCGGGCAACGTCGGGACGGGCCGCTAGTATATATATATATCCATCCATACTAATAATATAAAGAGAGAGCCCAAACCTTTGAGGCGGGTAATCTCAGGAACCACAGCACCAATCACAACACCCAATACAGCGTTGGAAAGGGCACTTGCAGCAGAAGGACATAGGCTATACAGACGCCCACCATATACATTTAAAAGGTCAAAGAACCGTGCCAGAAAAGTAGTCCCTTGTGGGCGTGTCTGCGTTGTGCTGTGGGCGTGTGCTGGGGGCGTGTGCTGGGGGCGTGACAAACACTGGGGGCGTGTGGTACGTTCCACCCTTCATGCCATGTCTCATATTGTATGCTAATCCCACCCTGCTCCCTTTAAATACCCCTGCACCCCATGATCATAGCCCACCCTTACTCCTTAAAATACCCCAACACCCTTAAACACTAACCCATCTTAACCCTATAAATATACCCTGTACCCCAAAACCCAAACCTATCCCTAAACCCTAAAAATACCCCTATACTCCAAAACCCGAACCTAGCCCTGAACCCTATAAATACCCCTGTACCTCAAAACCCAAGCCTACCCCTGAACCCTAAAAATACCCCTGTACCCCAAAACCCAAACCGAGCCCTGAACCCTAAAAATACCACTGTACCCCGAAACCCAAACCTACCCCTGAACCCTAAAATACCCCTGTACCCCAAAACACAAACCTAGCCCTGAACCCTTAAAATACCCCTGTACCCCAAAACCCAAACCTACCACTGAACCCTAAAAATACCCCTGTACCCCAAAACCCAATCCAAGCCCTGAACCCTAAAAATACCCCTGTACCCCCAAACCCAAACCTACCACTGAACCCTAAAATACCTCTGTACCCCAAAACCCAAACCTAGCCCTGAACCCTAAAAATACCCCTGTACCCCAAAACCCAAACTTAGCCCTGAACCCTTAAAATACCCCTGAACCCCAAAACCCAAACTTACCCCTGAACCCTAAAAATACCCCTGTACCCCAAAACCCAAACCTACCCCTGAACCCTAAAAATACCCCTGTACCCCGAACCTAAAAATACCACTGTACCCCAAAACCCAAACCTAGCCCTGAACCCTTAAAATACCCCTGTACCCCAAAACCCAAACCTGCCCCTGAACCCTAAAAATACCTCTATACCCCAAAATCCAAAACTATATCTGAACCCTTAAAATACCCCTGTACCCCCAAAACCCAAACCTAGCCCTGAACCCTAAAAATACCCCTGTACCCCAAAACCCAAACCTAGCCCTGAACCCTTAAAATACCCCTGTACCTCAAAACCCAAACCTACCCCTGAACCCTAAAAATACCCCTATACCCCAAAACCCAAACCTAGCCCTGAACCCTAAAAATACCCCTGTACCCCAAAACCCATACCTATTCCTAAACCCTAAAACTACCCCTGTACCCCATAACCCAAAACTATATCTGAACCCTTAAAACACCCCAAAGCATATACCTCAGTACCCCAAAACATATACCCCTATACCCATACTTACCTTATCCAAACATTTAAAAAAAACCATGCTTTTACAATTCATGCATTTACAACGAATTTCCTTGTAA